>NC_091113.1:16952500-17240000 GCF_024713975.1 Paralichthys olivaceus | reverse complement strand
AGTTAGATACGGCGAGGTTTGGGCATGGAGGGATTTATAGGTGAGAGGGAGGAGTTTGTAGATGATGCAGGCCTTGATCGGGAGCCAGTGGAGGTGGATGAGGGTCGGGGTGATGTGCTGCCAGAGCTTAGTGCGGGTGAGAACCTTGAGTTCTGCACATACTGGAGTCTGTTCAGGACATTGTCTGGTACACCGGACAGGACTCCATTACAAGTCGACCTGCAGAATACCTAATTCTGTTTCAGACCGTATATGCAGTTACTCCTGGTACCTGAGAGATGCAGTGGAAACTGCAGCATGCTCCACGTCCACACACTCAGAATAATGTAGACCATGGCTGGACTGCTGTCCCTGTGTCACACACAAACACACTGTTTTATGAGATAACAAATTCAACATAACGACGCCCTTCTTTCCTTCGCAATCACATCTTTTACTTCAATACTCCAGTTTTTCATACAAATGTTTGCAAATGCATGCCAAATGTGAAAGTTATGCAAAATGTCACTTTTCAAAATAAGAATTTCCACTCAAACAAATTACTTTGTACAACTGGTAAGGTTGTGTGAATTTCTCCTTGACAATCAAGTCATTGTAAATTTAATAATAATACTTTATTAATCTGTTAATTGTATTTTGTATTTTAAATCTGAAAAAAATTAAGTTGGTAAATTGTTGTAGTGGAGTAAAACATGAAATATTTCTCTCTGAATATTAGTGGGGTGAAGGCGTTTCTGAAAATGGAAATACTCATGTAAAGTACCTTTGTATAGTATTTAAGTATTTGAGTAAATGTACTTAGCTGCTTTCCAACTCTGCCCCGTCCTGCACCCCCTGACTCACTTGATGTCAGTCAGAGTTTCAGAGGTGAACTCCAATATGTCGGCCGCCGTTCCCACGAAGATGAGCAGCAACTGGGACAGCTGGTTTCTGGTCAGCTCTGCAGCCGCTGGCAGCAGCCATTTCCCTATGATCAGTAAGATGAGCAGGACCTGGTGTAAAGCCAGGATCCAGTCGTTGGCACACAGTGAGGAGAGAGGGAGCTGTGTGTGTAAAAATGACAGAAGTCATAAAACAGGCTGAAATGTTTTAGAGGCGTAGTCGGTGACTTAGTGAGACAGGTTTCACTTCCCTTTCCTTCTAAAGGGGAAACTTGTGAGCTCATGATTACACTGTGGAAAGTCGTGCATATGCTTGTTGTTCAAGTGGTGAAGCCGTGAGAGCACCACTAAATAAAAACATGGACGATTAATGTCACTGTTGGTGTCTCGAGTCACTGGTGCTAACAATTTAGCAGGCTAAAGGATAGCAAGCTGGGAAATGCAAAGGCATAATATTGATGGTTAAAAAAAAATGAAAATGCTTTTCCACTCAAATATTAGAAAGTTCTAAAGAAAAACTTTATACAACTAAATATACAATATATGAACTTTCCCTCCAAGATAAATCGAGTTCAAGGTACTCCACCTTAGCTGAAAAATGTTAGGAAACACGTCAAAACACTTTCAGACAGTTCATCTAAACCGAGTCATTAACGGCACAAGAGGGGTGGGGGGGGGGGGGTCAAGTGGACTCTACTCATGAACACAGGAAACATGACCCCATCTGAAGGCAGCATTAGGCCCAGCCACTTCTCCAGTCTTCCCTCAGCACAGTGCTACGGCCAATTAAGCTCTGATATTCTTTCCTGAAGTTTCCTGTGTGTGCTCAGTGGAACTCTATGAATCACAGTCGTCCCTGTGTGGATCTCTGTTTGTCTGACCTGCCCAGCCGTCTCCAGTGCGCCTCGCCTGTCGCTCACTGCAGTTCTGATTATCCAGCGCTGACCTTCAACTCAAGTTGAAATAACTCAGCTTATAATGCTGTTTGTCTCTGTGTTCTGCTCTCCGGTTCCTAAAGGGACTGAACCTCACACCGTCTGTGTCAACATGGCCCTGCTACATTTAGTACAGAGCAGTTACATCAATCAGACAACGCCTTTAAAATATCCACATTCAAAGTTGTTAAAAGACCAGTTCTTCTCTACCTCTTAAGGTGGAAGGAAAGGTCAGTGATGTCACTGCACAGGTCTCCTCATCTGATTGATTAAATCAATCAATTCCTTACTTATTCTATTTAGAACAGAAAGAGCTCCTCCCCCTGCACAGGTGCAGTATAAAGGCCTCAGCTGGCTCAGGTCAGCCTCTCGCTGGTCCCTGGTGGTGGTTACCTGTTGTTCTGTTCTGCTTTTGTGAGGTTTCTCTTTGTTTGCCTGTTTCTGTCATTTCTGTAGATTTCATTTGCTCGTTTGGTCCAGATTTATTAAGTTTTGCTTATAGTTTGGGTACATTTCTGTTTGACTCCTTGTTTGGAGTCTGTGTTTTTTTTTTCTTGTTTAATTATCAATTGGGTTGTTGATTTTGTTAACTTTTTGTTGTCTTTGCTTCAGGAAGTTTCTTTCTTTGATTTTCAGTGCGGACTGGGTGTCATCAGGTGGGGGGGGCATGGCACTGTGGTGAGGAACTCACTCCTTTTGCATGCAGGTAGGCACTGGGGCACTTTTAGTGCAAGGTTTTTTTAGTGTTGCCCCCCAGGCTAGAGGGAAGGGGCAGTTCTCCAGTAGTCTGCCTCCCACTGAGGCCCCAGCCCACTGACTTTAGTTTTAGTCATTAGAGTTTTAGTATTGCTATAGCCGGGTTAAATTTTAGATATTGTGTTCTGTTAATACACTAATTTTTGACTTTACCTTATATTTGTCTGAACTTCCTTTATGTCACCACCAGTTCCAGTTCTTTTCTTCTCTTTTAGGTCCAGTCCTGATTTCTTTGAATTGTTTTCTCAATAAACATATTTGTATTATATAATTTTCTGTCTCTGCCTCCTCGGTCATGAACATGTGTCCCTTTAGGTTTCTTTTCATTGAACTGTTTTTTTGATTTACATTATATCCTGGGGTGCAAGACCCTAGGTGGCATTGTTGGTCCCTAAGTTATAGTTTCCTCCTTAGTTATCTCTAACTCTCCCCTTACTTAAAAAATAAAAATAAAAAATCTCCACTCCTTGTCACATTTATATACAATACTCTATAGCGTTGACATGTTTTCTGATATGTCATCAGCAAGACAGCACAGTTTGACCTGTTAATTTACTGGAACAACTCATGCAATATTTTTTTAGGGGGGATATATATATATATATATATATATATATACACAGTTAAAGGAGTACTGTTGGTTTAACGTCTGGGAAACATGGTGAACACAGAGCATATTTCACAGTGCCACAGCCTTTTTGTATTCAGCTTGTAGTTGTTTATGTTGAGGGTGGACCGTTCCATTAAAAGTAGAAGTCTCTATGAATGTGCTCGGGTTATACGTAGGAGTGGAAAACACCCACAGCCTTATAACAGCCTCCTTCACTAAACTAACTCTTGGCAGTATAAGAGTCCCACTGTCTACATGTGCGAGAACATGGAAACACAAATGTGCAGCAAAAACAAAAGCATGTAACTGGCTGATACATGTGGTTTCAGGCATTTCTGTACGCACTTTTACACTAACTGTATTCTGATGTATGTATATATTGTAGTAGTAGTATAATAACTACTGATAATGATAAGCACATTGAAAAACATAGTTATTTAATTTCAAAAGAAGTAAAAAAGATAAGGTTTGCATACTTTTAAAGAGCATCAATATCTATTTTCATAATCTTGTTACCTACCTTGTATTCCTCACTGTCATTCCTCCAGAGTCTGAAAAGACTCTTGATATTTTCCGACGAGTCCAGTTTGTCACACTAGAACAAGAAGTTGACATTTTCAGTGGACACAGTCACATGGCATGAAGCAGAGAAGAAGAAGATCAAACAGAACACAGACGATACCCTTGAGTCTGTGGCTTTGTTCTCCTGATGGTGAAGCTCTAAAATCCATAATGATGGGATTATACTGATGAGGAAGAGGAAGATAGCTGGAGAAAACCTGGAGGGAAATAAAGCATCACTAGACACATATTGTTACAACTTCCCTCCTCTTTACAACCAATACTATTATTAACATGCCCTATGTGTATAATAATGAATTATTCAACAATAGCCTTTAGTAATAATGAACTGGACAACATATACCATTTGTAATCACTTCCGCTCCTTCTCCTCAGGGTCAGGATCATCTCCGCCACCAGAGGAAGGTAGAGGACGGTGAGGAACCAGTAGAGTCCATTGTCCTTTACCCACACCACCCTCCACACCCCAATGAGAGAGATGAGGATAAAAAGAGACCTGGTCACCACAGCGCAGATCGAGTTGAAGAACATGCTGCAGGAAGCACAAGCAGCAGAGGAGCTGTGCTGCAGGGGACAGAGGAGTTACTGTATATCTGAAAGGTCTGAAGGGGTTCAGTGTTACAGAGGGGGCAGGCGCACGCCTCCAGCAACCTGCTGCACTACTGTTTTTTTTCTGTTTCCTGTAGCGTTCAGCCAGTCTTGATAATACGACAGTTGCACAAGTGCAGTTATGCACTGTTAAAAGAAAATTATTCAAAATGTGAAAGTACAATTTAAAACAATTTTAGGCAAAAATAATAGATTAAAAAATATCACAGAAAAAGAGGTACAAGGATTAACTGGGGTGCAAGAAATTAAAATCTAGATCTGTATGAGAATATATATTTTTAAATGTATAATACAAATTCAAAAGATAGAAATGTGTAAAATAACAAAATGAAAATAATGATGGAATGAGCTTGTAAAACAGCTTAGTTAGGGGCACTTGTGGAAATAAAGTTTTCCACCTGGTTTTAAAATAAAGTTTGAGAATCACTGAGGACAGATCAAGAACAAGCAGACCGGAAACATGCTGATTATACCTTCGAAATAAAAGCACGGGGTAGTTGCCAGTATCTTTCCGTTTTGATTGGGGTGTTGCTACGGCAACCACAGGAGCGTCAACATGTCGGGTGGAGCGACACGTCGTGAAAAGAAGGAGCCGGCGAAGGTGGAGGACAATGAGCCGCAAGTAATCCGAGTGTGTTGTGATTGTGTCGTGTTTGTGGGACATTAACAACGCTGTGTTGTGTGTTGAAGAAAACGGAGCCAGTGATTCTCCTGTGGGACGAGCCGCCTCATCACAGAACCGTGGAGCTGCAGCGGTGCAGCGCAGCCGAGTTGGAGGCGTGAGTGTCCCCCAGTGTCCCCGAGTGTCCCCAGAGAGCTCAACACATGCAAATTAAGAAAAATCACATGCAAATAGATAAACGTGCAAATTAAGAACACGACTTCATCAATTTGAAGACACATGCGCTGCAGGAAGACAACGCAACGGCAATGTTTCCAGGGGACCCAAACAAGTGACGGACCTGGCTGTAGTTCAATGCTTTATGTAGTTCCATCAGCAGAGTTCAGTAACTTCACAAAGCTTTACACTACAGCCAGGTCCATCACTTTTGTGGGTCCCCTGGAAACATTTCTGTTGTTGTTTTCACAATTTGCAGCATCTTTGTGTATTTGCATGTGTTGAGGCGTTCTGCAGCGCATGTGTCTTAAATTCATGAAGTTGTTTTCTTAATTTGCAGTGTGTTGATCTCTCCTCACCACTGGCACACCGTCCATCTTTCTAACACTGACTCTGTGGACATTAGGTCCACTGGCACACCGTCCATCTTTCTAACACTGACTCTGTGGACATTAGGTCCACTGGCACACCGTCCAGCTTTCTAACACTGACTCTGTGGACATTAGGTCCACTGTTACACCGTCCAGCTTCTAACACTGACTCTGTGGACATTAGGTCCACTGTTACACCGTCCAGCTTCTAACACTGACTCTGTGGACATTAGGTCCACTGGCACACCGTCCAGCTTTCTAACACTGACTCTGTGGACATTAGGTCCACTGGCACACCGTCCAGTTTTCTAACACTGACTCTGTGGACATTAGGTCCACTGGCACAACGTCCATCTTTCTAACACTGACTCTGTGGACATTAGGTCCACTGGCACACCGTCCAGCTTTCTAACACTGACTCTGTGGACATTAGGTCCACTGGCACACCGTCCAGCTTTCTAACACTGACTCTGTGGACATTAGGTCCACTGGCACACCGTCCAGCTTTCTAACACTGATTCTGTGGACATTAGGTCCACTGGCACACCGTCCAGCTTTCTAACACTGACTCTGTGGACATCACTGTCACATTGTCATTGTATTTTCCCTACAAGGCCCAAATATTGACCACACTAAACCCAGCAAATCTGTGTGAAGACATTTTATTTTCCAACATGAACATGTTTCAAGTCCCTCTTTACACAGCCGGGGAAAAACAATCCTAAGAGAGAAATGCTGGCCTCGTTCATTATTTATCATTTTGACCCAGTGCGTTCATTAGCATTGAAGTGGTTCACTGTGTAAATACTGCAGGGAACTGAAGGAGATCCTGGGCTTGAGGAACCATCAGACATGTATGAAGGAAGCTGCCCTGCTGGATTATTACGTCTGTGGTTTCTGGTGGACTAAAGAGAACAAGTTCAGCCCCAAACAGACCTCCTTCACTATAGCTGTGCTACACATGCTGATAGACAACATAAGAGGTAAGACATCTACTCACATACCCATCCATCCATGAGACTGAGAATCAGCGTGTTCTCTCATCATACCCTAGTGAAACAGATGGGTCTGCTGGAGAACTTGATGGAGTTTGTTAAAGCCTTGGCTGCTGACTGCCAGTGTTTGACTTCAGGTGGGGACACCACTTCACTGCTGGACAGAGACGAAGCCAAAAAGCTCATAAGTTACATCACAAACAGGTAACAAAAAGATCCTGACGATATATGAAGTATAGGAAGGACTATCAGGAAGAAATATCTATATACCGTATGTTCCAAGCTTGTCTATGCACGACAGAGATAAAGATATGAATTAATGACTCGATAATATATAAACATAACATTATACGTTGGATCTCAGTTAAACCACTTTCTAATATACCGTATTAGGTTGATGCAATCTGTGACAATACATCATTTTTGCAATCATCTGTTCATTATCATTTTATAGCAGAAATGATAACTCATTAATTATCATTACGTGTGGAAAAAAAACTTAAAGATACTTAAGCACAGTAAATTAGCATAGTTGCTTAACATGACTACAAACCCCAGAGTTAACCCACTATTCCCAAGTTCATTTTAAATAGAAATATAATTGACCACCATTCCATCCATCCATCCTACCATCCATCCATCGAATATACTGCTGATCCTTCAAGGGTCTTGGGGGCCCAGATGACATTAGGCAAGAGGCACACTGGACAAGTCAACCACACAGCACATTGCATATTAAAAATGACAGCGTATCATGGTTTCATTGTATCACATATAGCTTGTGTTGCTGTTGGCAATATTGAGTTTTAATGATGAAAGTGCTGCAGCTGAACCCGTGTTGTTTTGGCTGCAGTTTGTTTCAGAAGTACAGACTCTACGAGCTCCTGCTGACCACACCCAGAGAGCAGTTACTGACAGGCCTGGAGGTGAGTGCAGCTGGGACTCTGTGTGTTTCTGTCTCCATATTCCTTAAAGTAACATTTTCAACGTGATGTGTTCCAGAGGAACATTGAGGTGTTCGATTGTCAGGGCACTCTGAACCCACTGGAGGAAGGCAACTCCACTCATCTCTACCTCCAGTGACAAGCCATCTGTCGTACCCAGAAAAATGAACGGGTGTCTTCAGTTTTACTTCACAGACACTGGGCTAGACAAGATAGACAAAGTTAGGTGGACCAGTTTTCCCTTCACAGTTGATTGGATGGCTGTTTACAAAAAATGACAATAAAGTAATTTTCCATACATATATACGTTCTCCTTGGCTGGTCCACTCAGGAAATGTAAGACCTTCCCAGTTAGATTCAATTATTGTACAAATATACATTTAGGGTATAAATAATTAAAAAAATTAACTAGAACTAATTTTTGAGTCAAAAGAGGTATAATTATTGTTTTTTTACTTTTAGAACTTCTCTAATCTTAATACACACACACACACACAAACAAAATGTAGTTTATTCTTAGAGTTGGTTAAAAAGAGTTTGTTCAGCTAACCTCAAATAATCTCTGTAATAATCACTGAAGTTTAATAAATGTATTATTTGTGGAAGATGCTCATTAACCATGTTTGGAGTCTGACCAAACTGAACTATTGAATTTCTCTGCTGTTCTATGGAAACCTATCTGTGACCCTTGAAATGAAGTCATAATTATTAATAGTTAAGATAACTGTTAATTGTTTCATCACCAGGTTTAGAAATCCAGTGTCTTATTGTTGTTTGAAAATGAGACATATAAGATACAAGCATTTGAGATATAATGCCGTTATAAAGGGACCATCATTTTGGACTTCATTGTTTGAATGCAGACATTTCAAGTCTGTAGGAATTTCAAACCTATAGTTTATTTAATAGTTTTGTCTTTTTGCTTTAGCCAACATATTATTTAGTATGCTGCTGTTGTAGCTTTGCAATGATGGAACCTTTTTGCTGCAACTAAAATTTAGGAAAATATAATGACTAAATGCAAAAATATATATTATGAACAATCCAACTCAGTCAATGTAAATCTGGAGTCTTTTCTGTCATTTAATTTATAATCAGATATTGAGTCAACGGGAAAAACTGTACTTCTTGACTTATTGCCCTGGAGTTTTTGTTGTGAGCTATACGCTGGGTGAAGAGCTGCACTCCAGGCCCTGAGTGCTTTCAGCTTTCCACTCTGCAGGATCTGTGCGTGAAACATCTGTTTTTAGCCACAGATTGCCTGTGTGTACTCCAGCCTTTCTCCCACTGCTTCTGTGGTGATAATAATTACTACATGTTTTATTTAAAACACTTTTATCAGGGCAGAAACACTACAAGGAATAAAAGCTCAAACATTAAAATGGGGTGTCCCTGTGAGAATAGCAATACACTGGTCCTCCTCACCGGCTCAGAGACTTGGCCTGTGCAGCACAGTCAATACCATCAACGAGTTTGGAACTGTTTAAATGAAAAGACAATGTTGAACACGTGCCAAGCTCCTGGAGTCTGGAGTCCTCCTGGAGTCTGAGTATCGACTTGACTACGATTTTTTTTTTTAAATGTAGAGAAAATACATTTGTATGCAGATAAAGTTGTTTCACAAAAAAAGGTTTAATTCAGAAACAACAAAATAAAGATAGAGCAGTTGAGGCTTTTTAAGTGCAGGGTTGGATAGGTCTGACATGAAATCCCATAAAAGGCCAAGACTGTCCCTCAGTAAATTCTGACCCTAACCCCACAAACATGTATTACTGCAGCAGTGGGGGCAGCAGAATACAAAGTTAACACATTTGTCACTTAAAGGTCCAGTGTGTAAGATTTAGGTGAAAGGGAACTATTGGCAGAAATTTAATGTAGAATAATCCTCATGATGTTTTCACTAGTTCATTTAATGTATGAACTGTAGTTTTCTTTACCTCAGAAAAGACCCTTTATATTTAAATACTTTATATTTACATCGAGGGGACCCTCTCTACAGAGGCCGCCATGTTTTTTACATTAGTCCAGACTGGACAAACTAAACACCTTTTGAGTTTTTATGACAACTGAAGCTACCACAGGTTCTTTTTCACGTTTGGAAGGAGAGGGTGAGGTGAGGGGTGTTCAGCTGTTACATGGAACTTCAACACTAGATATCACTAAATTCTACACACTGTACCTTTAAGAAAGTTTGACTGTCGAGCAGCAGCGATGAAGACTTTGAACTTTTATTCTCAGCGATACCAAATGCTCGTTGACCAATCATTAACCAACAAGAATAAAATGTTCTATTTTAGAAAGGATGAGTGTCTGTGACACACACAAAAAAATCTGTATTTTATGTAGCACTTTTCTAGTGTTGATGAGCCCTGAAAGCACTTTACAGAACAGGTTTCTGCCATTCACACACACATTCATCTGGGCAGCACTTCTTTCCTCTGAGAACGGCACAGCCAATTTGGGGTTGAGTAGCTTTCAGTAGTTTCCCAACATGCTGTGCGCTGGACCTGCAGAGCTTTTTATAAACAGTCTATGAATCAGAGTGGAGTCAGGAAACTTTGCGTTGATTCTACCTGGTTTGTCTACAGCGAACATTTTATAGTCAATGTTTTTCATAAATTGAAACTGAATTAGTTTTATTACTGTGTGTGGCTTATATAAGTTTGAATGATGACTTGACTGGTGTGTGTCTGAATGTTTTGCTTTTACTCTGAAGTGATGCTCTGGATGTTGTTGCCATGACAGAGATCAGAACCTGGGCTGTTTGTCCGTGTCAGCATGATATGAGAGCACTGGTTGCTTGTTTAACTTTTCGTTGATGCACACACACCAAATTGCACTTTATTTGACATTGCACTACCCACTGAGAATACACAGAAATAAAACGACTTGCGAGATATTTGTTCCAGACACAGACATACTGTGGAATAAGTAGGTAGATAATCATGTAATGCGTCTTCAGATTATGTCTAATTTGTTAGCAGTTGTTGTAAATGACACAAAACACTGGACCTAATAAAGCTTACTTTAGAAATAATGCAGCCATAATGTCTTCCTCAGGGTGAACATACAGACTGGAATGTTTCCATTCCTTATCTGGTGGTGGTGGTGGTGCATGCCTGCCTCCTCTGGCTCTTACCTGACCAGGTATTCTAAAGCCCTGCTGTCCCCACAGGCCACAACCCCACCCGTCTCAAACGATAATGCCGTCAAAGACACTTAGCAGCCATTATTTCAAGGTTCAATTATTATCACGTCAACTTGAGTCACAGGCTACATCTAAACCTTCCTTTTTCTTTTTCGTCACAACAAATTCATTACGTTCCCTCCAACTAGTGCTACACTTCGTTATCCTCTATCCTAATTTAGATGTACTCCTCATCCTCTCAGCCATTATTACTGTTGCAGGGCTCTCTGGATTAATCAGTCTTTCCACATTACCACCCTGCAGTAATTGCACTAAATTAGTATATTATTACCATTTCAATTCCCCCCTCATCCTTTATTGTTGTCTTTATATTACATATAAATAATTTAGTTTCATTTTCATGTTATTTTAATCTGTATTGATTAGAATTAGCTTGTTTGTCTAAGTTTGTGTGTGTGTGTGTTTGTGCATGTGTGTGTGTGTGTGAATGTTGGTAGAGAGGAGATGAGGGGGATGGGAAGCCTAACGTCCAACAACAGTTTATTTATTCATTATGCCTTTTCTATTCTTCTCTTTTCTCTCTTCATCTTCTCCCTATTTATATATAAATATAGATACAAATGTGTCATGAACGACATGATTGTTTTGTCCCATGATAGTATTGTATCTTTGTACATATGTGTATATGTGTGGTATATACATGTGCATGTGTGTGCAGGACAAAATATTCAGCAATAACTGAAGATCACTTTCAGTTTTCTAAATTCCACACATTTCTGTTCACTATGTTGTTGGGATGAAGCCACATGGTTTAGTTTGCTTACAGAGGTGATTGTATGTGAGGGGCATTCACAAAGAATAATGTGTGCAATGTGTCAATTTAACAACTCTCAGACTTGTTATATTATCGTACTACAGCCTCAAATGTGCAGAACCAGTGATGATCAGTGTGTGCCTCCTGAAGCCTGTACTAAAGAATAGGATTTGTGCTTAGAGATGTAACTTCAGGTTTGACCCTGCATGGGTTCTCAGGGTTGGTCCACCTCTTACTGAGGTAAATCGCCACAACTTAAAATACACAATAATCTGCTCTGGAGCAAGAGTGTGGTTGTCAGGCTCAGTGAAGTCCGATTAGCCCGGGTTAACTTAATACAGTTCTATGTTTATTTTCTATGCGCACTTTCTGCAAATACTTAATATTCCTGCACATTTTTAATTCCTCTGTATATATTGAAATCCTATGCAAATGTTTAATTTCCCTGTAAAAGTTGAATTTTGCTTCAACTGTTTAATTTAATTTTAATTTCCTTAATTCCTCTGTACACATTTCAATTTACATTCATCTCAGGCCAATTTCTACTTATGCATGAGAGTTAACTTATAACACTGTAACCATGAGTCTAATGTATGTTCAATGTATGTTACTGCCACTGGATGCTTGAATTTCCTTCGGGATCAATAAAGTATCTATCTATCTATCTATCTATCTAATGAAGTTATCCTCAGGAGGCTGAAACGCTTCCTGTTGGAATGATTCTCAGCTGTGACAGAGGATAACCTCTTGTCTTCCTCTAATATGATGTGAAACCACACAAACCATGAATTAAAGCATCATTTAAAAACACTTTTGAGAATTTCAAAATAATTGGAGCAACAAGAGCCAGAGTATAGAACAATAGAGTCTACGTGATTGTCCAAAGAAAAACTTTCTTTACAATAAACTGAACAGTTGTAAATTTTAATAGCTTATAGAAACACATGTATCACAATAAACTCATAAAAACAAGCAAATGACCATTCAATTTAAAAACCTTCATTTTAAATGACACATTTCAATTACAATAAAGACTCCATGGGATTTGTATAATTTAAACAGCTTCACAAAAAGCAAAATACATCCATCCATACAAACATGTTTGTAAATGCTGAACACACTGGAGAAGTTTGGTTTGCTTTGGCAAACAGACTCTCCACCTAAACATGATGTCACACACACAGATCTGTCCTAATGTCACCTGGACGTCACTGCCATGGTGGCTGAATACACAGGATGTGTCCAAGTGTTGAGGGACAGTAGAAACACAGTAGAGACTTTTTGTCACTTAAAGGTTCAGTGTAGTAAACACAAGTGAGCACATTAAAATTTGTACCTTGAAATCATTGGGAACAATTGGGAACAATGCATGTTACATCAAAACTAAATACTTTCACCTTGAGTAGAAAATATTATTTCCCAGGAGAATCACTGTTCTGTAAATTGGAACTATTAATCACAGCGGTAAACTAGAACGGCACTATAACTCCTCCAAGGCCCAACAATCCTCTTATATTCAACCAAGTATTTGGGTGAAGTTAAAAACGTCATCTTCACTAACCTCACCATCTGATTTGATTATGATTCAGCAGTCAATGATTCAAATGCACATCGATGCATTTCAATGTATCACATCCGCAATTTTCTATATTACTGCGCATGGCTGCTTTTTCATCGGTTAATAAAATCAAAGTCAGACAAACCTGAACTCTGTTTTTATTTAGAAAGTGCTTTAAAAAGTATTATAGACCGTTACCGTTAGTACAATTGTGCCGTGATTTACATCATCCTCCAACCTGATTTCACATTCACTCAGTTCAGACTTGTGTGCTGCACCAAGGACTCTGATTACAGCCTTTACTGTATCAAGGTGGCCCTGCCTGTGTGAGTGTGTGTCTGCTCATCCGTCCCTCTTCACAGACAAACTGATGATCACATGTATTTAGTTATTAATCACTGATGTCGGATCATGGCTCCAGATCGTTCCGGTCGCTTTGACCCTGATGTCCTGACTTGTGCGCGTCACGTCATGTGTTGTGTAGCAGGTTTAATTATGTGTCTCATAAACTCTTGAGTGAATCAAACAAGCACAAAGTAAACGTCAGTCCTGTACGTGTCCTAATAACTACTGATCAGTGATGGTGTTTATTCGGAAGGTGTCAAGTGAGTGCAGGTCAGAAGAGGAGTCAGGAGGCAGCTCCGACAGAGACTCAGTACAGGACGACCGAACGTTTAACATGCGTCTGTCCTGATCCTGGAGCAGCGGCGTCATTATTATTCGCTGTGGAAAACAATGAATGTAGCAGAAAACATGAATCGATTATGTTCTGTCTCTGCGTTGATGCAGTCATCTGTAGTGATCTATGTAAGAGGTGAGAAATCTTCCCACTTCTAACGCCCACTTCCTGTTGGTGAATCCTGCGGAGGATCGCCGGCAGTGTTCTCACATCAGCTCCTGTGTATTCTGCAGGCTTTACACTTGGGGGCTGGCTGGCGGAAAGTCCAGAGGCTTTCACTAGGACATCAGCGTTCTCACATAAAGCCCCTCCAGAGAATGTCCGGAGGATCTACGGAGTTCAGTGCATGTCTGAAAGCAGCTGATGAAAACAGTGCACTGTGTTGTCTGGGGAAAAACAACACACCAAAGCCCAACCCCCACAACGTCCTTGAACACAAATGCCTCATAAATCCCAAATTAACCCTCATTGCTTTTAAGTGGTTCCACAAAAATATTGAGGTTTACACTCAGCCACATTCTGCCAAGATGTCCCAACGTGACGAGGAAACGTTCCAACTCTCTGGATACGTCCATACTTCTGTGTGATAACCTCTGACCAGGGTTACAGCTGCACCTTTGGCACTGACACCGTATGTTTCCTCATGTGGACCACCAGGTTGCCTTTCTGTGCAAAGGATTTGTTACATTCATGGCACCGATAGGGTCTCTCCCCTGTGTGTATCCTTGTATGGTTGACAAGATCTGACTTCTGACAGAAATTTCGCCCACAATATTGGCACTGATAAGGTTTTTCCTCTGAGTGAATCTTTACGTGTCTTATCAAAGTCTTAGTCAAGGAGAAACATTTGGTGCAACAAGGACACTTGAAGGGTTTCTGTGCCGTTCCTGCTTCAACCTGCATCAAGAGCTCGGTGGATTTTCCTGTAAGTCTCCTGGGCTGGGGAGGCTTTATCCTGAGATGGTTGGGCTCTGTCCCAACATCGGTCTGCTCACCTGGGTTCACCGAAAGGAGCAGCTGATTATCAGCGTTGGTGCCTGATACTCCATCATGAGCTCCAGTTGGCTCGGTTTTAATGTGATCCACTGGGAGTGCAGCTGAGAGTTCTCTATCTATGTCGGCAACAGTCTGGATTTGATACAGACACAGCGGCTGCAGAGATTCCTGCTCAAACTCACTCCGGTCATAGGGAGCGATGGTTAATGGGAACGTCTTCGCGTCTGATTCGTCACGACTCAGCTCCAGCTTTTCTTCCATCTTACTCACAGGTGTGCTTGATTTTAACTGAGTTTCTGCTTCCACCGTTTCACCGAAACACTGGTAGGGTTTCTCCTCACTGTGTTTCTGTCTGTGAATAAACAGACTGTCCCTGTGCTCAAAGCTTTTGTCACAGTATTGGCACTTGTAAGGTTTGGAGTCTTTATGTATCATGGTGTGAATGATGAATTCAGACTTGTGGCAGAAGTAGCGGTGACAGTACTGGCACTGGTAAGAAGAGGACTGGTCCTCTGGATGCTTCCTAATGTGTCGCACCATTGTCTTTTCAGAAGAAAAACTCCTCAAGCAAACGGGACATTTAAAAAGATTCTGCTCCTTCAAATGCATGTCCAGGTCACACTCCTGCTTTATATCATCATCTTCATCAATATTGATCAGAATCTCCTGATCACATTGATGTTTTTCATCATCAGGAGAAGTGCGTAGATGTGTGTCCGCGTTGTGACGTTCCTCTGCTGGCTCTGACCAGGTGTTGACTGGTTCCTCCCACCTCACAGTGATACTGGCAGGGGACTGCTGCTGAGCAGAGGCAGACATCTGGAGGCAGTCTGAAGAAATAAAAGAGATCCACTTTACACACACGCTAATGTGAGTTACAGTAGGAGCTTTTCAAAATAATATTTACTTCGACCAGTTTTGCTCACTGGTAGTTTTCCTGCATAGCTCCGTACAAATGAAAGGAAATACCAACATTAAGTGTTTTAAACCACGTTCAGGCCTGCTGTTCACGTTAGTCCTGAGTGCTCGTTCGCAGGTGGTCAAATAAAAGGTGCCCTGAATGCGTCCTGATCACTCAGACCACATTCAGAGGTGGTGATGCATATGGCTACATTCTTTAAGCAAAAACAAATGGGTCCTGGGCCACATATGAAGGACCGCCTACTCAGCTGACGTCCTCTGACCTGCTGCAGTTTCACACAGAATCAAAAGTGGTTTTACACATTTTAGACTTGGGTATTTCGGCATTTCAACAAAGTGGATAGTATTTGATAGAATCTATTCTCAGTGGCTGGTAAACATGTCGATTAAACCATACAAGGCATCTGTGACTGAGTCTTCCCCATCTGCATGCCGAGGTGTCCATGGGCAAGATACTGAACCCCGAATTACCCCTCACAGAAAGTGTTTCCCATAGATGTATTGTACGAATGTGTGCTTGAATGGCAATAAGCTGAACTATAAAGTGCTTTGATTGGTCATCAAGACTAGAAAAGCTCGATATAAATACAGACCATTTACCACACAAGTTTATAGTGGAAAGGTGGTATAGGAAAGAGCCCAAACGTCTGTTTTCTCATCCTAAAACACATATTTACTTGTATGAATGTTCAAAGCTGGATTCACCAAACTGCACAAACTTGTCCTAAATGGCTCTGTTCAGCTTGAAGCGTCAACTGTTTATGAGGAGGTGCATAATTCATGATATATGATCATGTGTATAACTGACACCCCTAAAATCTCCATGCCAGGCTGACTGCTGCTCTGACTGGGAACATTGCTTCTGCTGGGAAAAAAACAAATGGGTCAGAATGATTAATTTACACTTTATTTAATTTAGTAGCAGGGTTAGAGTTAGGTGAGAGTATCAGTATGTCAACTGAGTAAGTCAATTTGAATGGCAAACTAGTAAGTAACACACACACACACACACACACACACCATGTCTCCTTTCTTCCACCAAAGTGAAACCTGTTATTAATGTTTTGTATTTAATAAATGCTAAAGACTGGCTTTTGGCACTCTGATGAAAACTGTACACAATCCTACATGTTCAATATTTACTTTATTCAAGGTGAACTCCATTAATCACTCCATTAACTGCAATTAATATTCAGTGTTGATTCTATATATCATTAGTATTCAATATTCCCTTGTCAAACAACTATTAGCAAAGGCCACGTTTGCCAAAACCCAAAGACATTTCTTGTTTTCATTATTTCCTTTTTTTCTGTAGTCTGTAATGTGATGCAGCCGGCTGTGACGATGTGTAAATCTAACCTGTCTAAATATCTCATCTACAAATGAAGCTTTGTGTTAGTTCATGCATGACACGGCTGTAATCATCTTGTCAGATGCTAACAGTCGTGTCCAAGGTGGTCCATTTAAATGGTTCTCCATTGTGTCGCCTGTTTAGCTTGGTAAGTGGAGCCGTCAGCCCCAAACCCAACTGTAATTGCATGTGTTAATGAATGACTTAATCATGACATGAGTGTTCCTGACTGAATTATATTCATTTATTTGAGTTCCATACATACTGTGTCCCTGAAAGACAGGCTTCCCTATTCAAACGTTAGCTTGTGAATACAATACAGTCGAGCAGAAATCATTTAGTGTGTTTGTTTATTTGCTTTAAGTCGTGATTTCCTCACCAAACCAACATCTGGCAAACTGACCTTTGCTATGTGAATTGGCAACATCCAGCAGTCTGCAGTGGTTGTCCACCACCCACTTTGAACAAGACATTTCCTCTTCATACTCTACAATGGTTCTTTCTGCGATCTTGAAGATCTCCTCGGCGGCTGCTGACAAACACTCGGTGATGAGCGCCCTCAGCAGCTCCATCTTTGCTGTCTTCACCATGCTGAGGCGGGAGAGTTTGTGGGTGCCGGTGCGTCTGAGGCAGAAATGAGCCCTGAAGCTCACGTGTTAATCCCGATAGCTTGGCAGCTCCAACTTTAATTCCTGTGTCCTGAGATGCTTCTTCACTCTGTCCACATACAGAGACGACATGTGACTCGGGACAATGAACTGGAGATCTGAAAGACGTTTAAAGGAAATATCAAGTAACAAGATTAAGTTGGGACTCCCAATTTATCATCGTTTACTTAATAACAAACTTCATAAACCACTGATTTTATTACATCACAAAATCAAGTGTGATGAAGCTACAAAGCTCACAGTAGATCTATGTATATTTGTTGCTAAAACGTAAACATCCTGCACGTAACAAACACATCATGTGACTGGTCATGTGACAGCTGGATTGATTTCTGTGGGTTTAGCTTCTCTACTTCTTTCTCAAGGTTGCAGATGTGATTTTAGAGGAAGAAGTGTTGGATGAGCAGGGGATGATTCATCTGATGACGCAGGTGTTATCTGTTTCAGGATTATATTATTATAATATTATTATATATTATATTATAATTATTGTACAACTGTGTGTGTAGTATGTGCATGTGTGTGGGAGCTGCTGGGTCCACCAAGTGATGACCGCAGAGACTTTTATCGGACGGCATATGCTCAGCGCGTGAAGGCAAATGTATGAATACCTTGTCAGACCATGGCTCCTTGAGTTTATTCAGTCAATTAGAGCGTATTTGGTGTTATATTGTGGATGCTGACATATTTCCTTCCTTTTGCTGTTCTTAAAATACAATTGTGGAGTCTATAACATCACCTATAACTTTGTTTAGCCTGGGTTGATCTGTGATAGGACGTGCTCTGAATCCACATCGGTGACATGTTGTTATCGTGGCAACAGGATCAATCCAGTGTTCAACACCAGTGATGATTGTGGCAAAACAAATTTGTGGATTGCAAAGTGAATTGTGGGCACAACAACACTTTTTCAATTCTTAGTAAAGGTTTATATTGTCTCACAGGTAAGTTAAATGTAAGCAGATGTGGGAGGCAGTAGCTCAGTCCATAACGACTTGGCTTGGGAACCGGAGGGTGGCTGGTTCAAGTCCAGCATGGACGGAAGTTGGAGAGGTGCCGAGGTGCCCTTCAGCAAGGCACCGAACCCCCCAATTGCTCCCCAGGTGCCTTCATGGCTGCCCACTGTTCCGTGTGTGGTCACTGTGTGGATTGATGGATTAAATAGAGAGGTCAGATGTTTGCATGTTGCATGCTGTGTGTGGGACCATAAAGAGGTATCTTAATCTTAACTAATTTGGCGTTATTACATTGTCACATCACTTCTGGTGGATTTTTTTGAAGGTAATGACGAATCTGTGATAGTGAACAGACGGCGGAGCACTTGCTTCAGGTCAGATACAGGAAATCTTTCCCACGGCACTCACACTGTACAACTCCTCACCTCACAACCCTGAGCCGTATAGTTTGTGTCCACATTATTTCGCACATCTTAAATTCATACTATATTTAAGCATGTCATATTCCTGCTTACCTCATCACATTGTGGAAAAATGCAAACAACTACTGCAACTGTGCACACGTGTCTCTTGTACATAGGTTGTCATCTCTTTTATTTGGACTCTTGTTTACAGGCTTATTCGTTGTTCTATTATATGAATTACTTATTTGTGCATCATTTACTTGGGGAGTTTGTAGAGTTTATAGCGGATTTAATGTTTATTTCATTCTATTTTGAGCTATTTTAATTCCTAACACAATCATTCCCCAATGTGGGATCAATAAAGTACAGTTATCGATCTATCAAAGCAATCTAAACATCTAGAGAGAGGTTCCATCACCGGTGGCATTACATCAGCGGCGAACACTGAACTGTTTCCGTCTCCTGTGGACAAATCTAACGGGGACCATGACAGTTCTCACCCTGCGGATCCAGCTCGTCCTTCCTGTCTCCTCCTGTCAGTCACCGCTCGATTAGCATGGCTAGCTTAGCTTCCGCGGGAGCTGCGCCGCCTGCACCCGCCGCTCCCAGGTCGGTCACCCTCCCGCTGGTTCGCCCGGAGCGAGACGCTTCAGGCAGCCGAGCGGTGTGGCGACGCGCCGACACGGGTCAGGTGCACGGGGTCTTCATTTTGAAAACAGGATTTGATGCTCATGCTAAAAACAGACGGAGGAGCCACCCACTTCTTCTTCTGTTGGCATTTGTCGGCAGCGTCATTACCGCCACCTACTGTTCAGCCCCCGGTACTCTTCTGTGACCTGACTCCTTGGCGACGCAACGCATCTCGATATTTTAACACTAGATACAACACTGAGGTTTAAAAAGTACAGTGGCAGCAACACTGCTTCAATCAGTGTGTGAGTGTATACAATCATCTTCTTCTTTGACCCACATCTGAAGGGACGGGGACATTGATAAAGACCCTTTAGAAAATAAAGAAATCACTGATATGTGCCTGTAGATTTACACAGTTAAAAGTTAGTTAGTGAACTTTATTGTCAACCAAACAGTGCAACAGGGAGTTACACAGAGGATTGAAATTGCGTTTCCCCATGCTCCAAATGTGCAAGTAATATATAACATATAACATACAACAAATAGTGCAAGCAAACAACTGTGGGAACGACATATACAGACAGACAATGCACCTATAAGTTGTGTAAGAAAAAATAAATAAGTGTGCCAGAGTGTACTCAAATTTTGAGGTATGTTATTGAGGTTCTATAATGAAGATGCAATATGGAAAAGTGCAGAGCAGCAGTTGTAAACATTTAAGATATTGTGCATATAAAGAGAATAGTGCAAACAATGAGTCTTTTTAAAGTGCCTTGAGATAATGTAAATTATGAATTGGTGCTATATAAATAAAATTGAATTGAATTGAATTGAATTGAATTTTAAGTTATTTTGACAGTCAGTTGGTCTTTGTTTGTGTAATGAGCTACTAATGGGAGTTATGATCATGGTATTTTCTTGAGTGAGTTGAGCACTCAACAAAATACTGTGATGATAAAAAAGACATAATGGGATTCATAATGGGATTCTTAATGACCTATGATCAGAGTGTGCTCTGTCCAGCAGGTTCATGAAATCGCTGCACACCAGATGGCACCATTCACCTTCCACAGTTCCTGTCCTCTGTGACAGTTTCAAACTTTATCTCAGTGTTTTTATCTGAGTTTACATTGAGATCCAGGGAAACTCACAGTAGATTTAAACAGACCCCAGACAAACGGTAATCAAGTGTTCAAAGTGTCCAAAGGTAAGAATGTGTTCAAAGTTAAATAGTCCAGTAGCAGTGATTGAGTGGGGAAATAATCCTTTTAAAGATCATTAATGTTGGCAGTACGTGGTGGGTGTTTTATTTCCAGGCCATGTGCCTGTGAGAACGATAAACTGTGGTTCAAACACCAGTGATCAAGGTGACTGCTGAAGTGGAGAGCAGTGGGCCGAGGTGGTCACCCAGCCTGCCCGTTCCTGTTGTGGGCTGGGAGTTTCCAGCTATACAGCACAGGGGAAGCACCACAGGATGTCCTTTTCCTCATTCCTCAAGCATAGAATGACTTTGCGTATGTGTTACTGTGTTTCTCGTGTGTGTTTCTATGAAATAACATCATGTCAGTATATTCTGTTATTTCTGTCAGTTACTTTTCTTCTGTTGCAGTGATGCATTAAATAAAACCTCCAGAACATGGAAGTGTGACCCTGATGTAAACTTCACGCTTAGATTAAAACAATTGATTGTTTAAACTCAGTTCCAGTCCAGTCAGTATTAGATAATAAATTCTATCTTCAACAGTAGTCTATGTACACTGGTTACAAATGTACGAGTGGAGTTCTATCAGGACAAAATAAGTAAGTAGTATCAATAGAATTATGATACTTATGAAGTAGACATGTGTCTCAGCATGGAGCACACAGGAGGACACAGAGCTGTAACCACAACTGTTTGATTTCCACCCAAATAATACAGCATTACAAAATGTGTTCCACTGTGCACTTATAAGAATAATAAGAATAAGAATGCCTTTATTGTCATTGAACACAGTGTACAATGAAATTATAGAGCCACTCCTTTACAGTGCAATCATACAAGTACAAAAATACAAACAAGTAAAAAAATACGTTATTTGAAACTGTGGAAATTGACAACATTTACAAATATACATGCAACTATATTCAATTAGCTGTATTGCACCTGAATGAGTATTGCACAGCACTGATTATGGCACAGTATGAGAAATAAACATATTGCACAGTGGATGGATGAATATTGCTGCTCAACTCTTCTTTGCCACCTTTTAACCAAGGAGGGTGATTAGTCAACTGGACTCTGCTCTTGTGTGTTTGCATTCATTTTGCACTTTACTGCCCTCTTGTGGCTTGACTTGACCCCTTTTTGTCAGTGTGACTGTGTCTCCCTGACAAAGACCAGCATATGTAGACTACAATAGAAGATAGATAAACGTGCAACGCGTGTAGAAACTGTACTTGCGTTTTATAAAATTACTTTTAGCGTCTTTTCTTCATAAGAGATAAGAGGTAGCATTAGCAGTGTGTGATTTATTATCGCTGTTACACAACCGTGTTGTTACACAAGGGACCGTGCAGTGTGTACGTTGTGTATGCAGTGAATGGGAGAGAGAGAGAGGATGAGGCTGGCACCAGCAAATTAGAAGTTGGCAGTATGGTTGTGCAATTATGTGTAGTTATGGCTCTCTGCCGTATACGACTCCAAAAGACAAAAGACCAAACCAAGTTCCCAGCAACTTCAGCCCTGGAGCGAAGCACAAAAATGTTTGCGGTCAGTTTAAAGAAATAATCCAAAGATTCCCTGTCCAGGAAGAGAGCAGCAAAATGCAAAGACTGTCAGCACAGGAATAGAATGAATGGGTCCCTTGCTTGCATGCTACTAACACAACTCTCCCAAAAGTTGCAGCAATACTGATATTAAGAGCAATTCATGAGAAAGTCAAGTGTTATATGGCCACAACTCACAAGTAAAACCAAGGATGATTTCAGTTTCTTCAACTTGCTGTGAAGTTTTTCCAGTTTTGTTTGTCTGCAGTGGCGTTTCCTGTAGAAAACCAGGTTGATGAGTGCACACTGAGTGACACTGAACCAAAGTAGTACACAGTCAACAGTGGACCCAAAACAATGAGCTGAAAGGTGCTAAAGTGTTCTGCACAGCTGAGATGGTGCTAATCCTCTATGGGTTACAATCGACCCCATTCAAACAATGAGCATGGTTTGTTAAATCTATGTTAAAAATAGTGATTCTTGCAGAAGTAAATATTATTTCAAAGGTTTCACTAAGTCAGAGTGTGTAAATATGTGACCGCATCTAGACAATAGATGGATATAATTACTAAACCTACAGTATATGACCATAAGCCCCTCTCTGTGTTTCTCTTCGCAGCCGCAGATCCCTGCTCCATTGATGGTTTACCAACACTGGTCCTCAATGGAAGTTCATGCACCTCATATAGTGGAGCACTATGAAGGAATGAATGTGGCAGCTGCTGGGGGAATCCTACTACACCATCAGGTCACATGGTACACACACACACACATGCTCTATCCCGCTGATCCCTCCACCCCTCCTCTTCACTGTCTCTCACTAATGCTGTGTACAGTTACAGAGGGGGAAAAGCGGGAGGGTTTTAGTGGTGGGGAGGAAGAGAGGGGGGTGGCAGCTGAGAGAGAGAGAGAGAGCAGCGAGGAGAGGAAGCGAGGAGAGGAGGAAAAGGAGAGGCAAGAGCAGTGTGAGCCCAGATTATAGCCAAACACATACTGAAAGAGGAAAGACAGGAGCGTGCAGGCCAGGAAGAAAGGTCCTGTGACACACTCTCTCCCCTGTGTCAACTGACAAGACAGAAAGAGGATTACTCATAGGTTGTGGTGAGAGAAAGAAGAAAGAGACTGTGTTTCAAGGAGCGAGCGTTTCAGAGGACGGTGCTGTCACACAGGAGGAGGACAAGGAGGAGGAGGTGTGAGCGAGCGTGTGGGTTCAAAACAAACCAGCAAAGCCAGAGGTGTGTGTGCGTGTGTGTGTGTGTGTGTGTGTGTGTGTGTGTGTGTGTGTGTGTGTGTGTGAGGGAACCTTAACAATCAAAAGCCCAACATCATCTACAAAGAACCCGTCTGACGTTTGACAAGCCATGCTGAGAACCAGGAGCCAGCTGAAGTCCTGCTGAACACCATGGCCCAGGTGAGAGGAGGCTCACACACACACACACACACACACACACACAAAGTTTTCTTCTTCTCTTGAGTTTCTGTCGTCGGTCTCTCACATTAACAAAATGCATGATGTACGGTGTTTTAGCACAGGACTTATCCTGGAGCGTTGGACAGAGGTGGGAGCACGGGTCCTCTGAGTTTACTTACTTTTCAGGCGTTTCTGCAGCACACAACAACTCATAGTGTTATAGAGAGGATTTATTTAAACCATGGTCCAGAATGGACAAGTCTTTGAGTTTGGGAGAGTTGACGTACTCAGAAGAAATTCTGAGTTTACTTGCACGGACCCAAGGCTGGATCACAGACTGGGCGGAACCTCCACAGGTTCCCAGACTTCAGGACTTTGTGGTATTTTGATTGATTTCTAATTAGTCCGGTAATATTCAACAACAAACAACAAAAATGGAAGTCAAACGTTTTCTTGAGTCTTGAGCCTTGAGTCTCTGGAGTGCAGCAGATGATTGACGTGAGGGCAAAACTGGCTATCACATATTAACATGCGTCTTTCTCTCTACAGCATTTAACTTTGTATTCACTCAAACTATGGAAGCTTGTTAGCAATGAGATAGCACACAGCTTAATTCACTACTTTTCAATTATGTTATTCCAACACATGCAGAGTCAGCACCTGCACATCCAGTGGTGTGTGTGTGTGTGTGTGTGTGTGTGTGTGTGTGTGTGTGTGTGTGTGTGTGTGTGTGTGTGTGTGTGTGTGTGTGTGTGTGTGTGTGTGTGTATTGACTTTGTGTTTTAGAACTGCCGACGAACCGAGGAACTGCTTCGTACCGACATGAACAGAGAGTACCAACATTTTGTGCTTGTCTTCGTGCAAGAGAGAGAGAGAGAGCATCTTTCTCAGACTGAAGCAGCGTTGTGTATTTTTAGCCAGTTGACTCAAGTGATGTGTTTTTGCTGTCTGTGATCTGCATGTGTGTATGTGAGGACTGTGAGATAGAGTGTGTGGTCTTTTCATAGTGTGTGACAGTAGTAAGAAGAGAGCCTGGGAGGTCTGTGGGCTCTTTATGGTATGTGGACATAGAGGACAGTGTCTCCTCTAAGATACAGAGCTCTATTTTAATTCAGACTCAGCTTGTGGTCTAAAGTTGGAGCAAGTCATTCGATTCATGTCCAAATCTACTTTTGTTTCACATTCTATTCTGTTTTTAAATGAGCTGGCACTTTCATGGAAGGGATCTGTGGCGAGTTCATGCAGAGGAATGTTGGTTTTATATTAGGAACGATAACGATTGTATTAAATGTTTGCTCACAACCTGCATTATATGCATCCCAAGAAATGGGATCTGATCATCAACATCAAACCCAATAGTCAGGGTGGCTACATTATAGAGGAACAGAAAACTTTAAATTATCCTGAACATACAAACATAAAAACCACATGAGCCAGGTCAGAACACTAACACAACATGACTAAAATGATGATCAAAACAACTACATTTAACAAGGACACTTAACTGTCCCATGAGCCTTTGCACACTTCCGTCCAATCTGAGCAACCAGCTCACAGATGGCTACAATACTGTGATGGTAGATTTGCCAGGTAGTAAAAAAGAATACTTCTCTGCAGAGGAAACTATGTGAGAACATGTTACTATTTTGATAATGAGCCCTAAAATAACAGCAACGTTCTGCACCACTGACGTCAGAGGAAGATTTTGTTAGTCAATGACTTTCCACTGCCTGGAGATATGGACATATGGAGTGCTCCACCAACATTGCACCTGAACACACCTCATTTTAGGTCCAACATGCTCAGAATGAGAGTGAATCTTCTATTTAAAATATAATGGATGGGAAAATGACAACTGCATCTGTCTGAAACTAAAGACACTTAAATCATACTCGCCATGACTTTAAAAAAGCCAAGAGTGTATTAGGGTGGTACAATTCATTCTGCCTGGTAGCATTACGGAGAAAATCATTAGTCTGAGTGTGAGAAGTGCATTGTGTTTTTGGCGCTTGTGTATTAGTGTGTGTGTGTGTGTGTGTGTGGAAATGTCAGGATATCCTGCTCCTGCCCCTGTGAACACATAAACACATTTACTGGAACAAAAAGGCGACAGAGGAGAGCTGATCAACTTTCCAGCAATTTTAAACATGCCTGGTTAGAGCTGGACAAATGTACTTTTCATATGTGGTACCTTTTATGATACTAAAGCTCTATACTTAACACACAGGCATCCAAATGGTTGTAGCTCATAACAGATACAGAGCAGACAGCAGAACAGCCACAGATACAGTTTAAGGCCATTCAGAAATGGATGAATCTATTTAAGAAATTCAAGCCTACACAATAATTACATTGTTATGTGCACTGTAGTTTAATCGTGATAATTTAACTCTTCCAAACCAAACTGACTCACAGCCCTTTCACATCAATATATATACATTTATAGATAGATAGAGAGAGAGAGACATACATACATATACAGTATATATATATATATATATATAGAGAGAGAGAGAGAGAGAGAGAGAGAGAGAGAGAGATGGATGTGTCTGATCTTTTTTATCCCACCTTTTAAATATTATATAATTCACTAAAATATTTGATCCAACTTAAATCTTCCCCCAAAACATGTAATCAAATGGCAAATCCCATTCACTCTTTCATTGTACTCAGGTAAACAGAGCGACACTTTGAGTATTCCACGTGTATACAGTATATTTAGTATGACTTAGTACGGTCTGAGTGAAACAGTGAACGAAGACACAACCGGGCCCAATTGAAAAAGAGCATAAAAAGTCCTCCTTAGACAAACGTTTAAAAATACATATCCTGTGAAACAGCGGAAAGGGCTATGTGTGCTCTGGTCAACATACATGAGTTTTTACCGTGTGACTCACTTAAGTGACTCACACTGAGCTGACATGTCCTCTGCAGCGAGTCCAGTTCAGCAGCCCCCCTGTCTGAAGCCTCCGAGCCTTATAGTTATAGTGCACTGGCTGCTTGTACTCTAATGGGCTGTGTGTGTGTGTGTGTGTCTGTGTGTGTGTGTGTGTGTGTGTGTAGATTTCACTCAGTACACTGCCTTTACAGAGGCTGAGGAGAAAGGAGACAAAGACAGGAAAATGGCCAGAGGGGCAATCTTGTGTTTGAATGGATACTTTTTCTAAGTTACAACCAGTGAGAATTAATTATGAGTATTGACTGAGATAGGAGATAAAGATATGTTAAGATTCCATTTGTGTGAAAATTCTTTGAAGGCAGAACAGACCCAGAAAAGAAGTCATACCATTGTGTAGCTGAATATCGCTACTGCTAATACTGCTGCTCCCATCACTGAACTGTCCAACACACAGTTGCGCTTGGCAGGTAGTTGGACAAACGCTTACTCTGTGCTCACATCAATGTGGGGACGGTTACTTGAAAACTTACGAATGACGAATTACTCATGAAAACATT
Organism: Paralichthys olivaceus; assembly: GCF_024713975.1. Classification (NCBI taxonomy): domain Eukaryota; kingdom Metazoa; phylum Chordata; class Actinopteri; order Pleuronectiformes; family Paralichthyidae; genus Paralichthys; species Paralichthys olivaceus. Next base: position 17,212,739 of record NC_091113.1, on the reverse strand, counting down.
CAGTACATTACTTTTTGAAATACTCAGCGACAAAACATGTTACTGAAGACTTTGGAACTCAACAGTGCTGTCAAAGGTGACTTTAAACAACTCCACGGCTTCCACAGACACACGTCACTCCAAGGAAGGGAGACATGTGCTTTAACACAGGCCGGAGTGTTTACTGGCCCTCCAGCTGCTAACATCTGCTTTGCCACAGTGGATGCACGCAGCTCTCCTGCAGTTGCATCCTCTGGGACTCCTCTTTGACCTTGGAACTATAGGTGAATCCTGAAGTAACACCCCGACTGGAATCAGTTTGTGCAGCCACTGAATCTCAATCGGTGCTAGCTTACACTACTTCACATTACTTCTAAATAACGCAGAACTGCCCACTGGCTGTACACTTGTCTTCAGGGGGCACAGTGAAAGCAGCAGCAGGTTCAGTGTCTCCTCAGGACGAACCGTTGCGTGGTCATGGTTAGAAGCTGATTTTTTGATCTATGTAAGCTTCATGTTGAGTCTGTATAGGATGCAGAGATATCTAGAAAAAAGCATTTTGGAGCCATGGTGACTTCTTCATGGCATCACTTATCCTATGATTCTGATCAATATGAGCTTTATATTGTCTTACTATTATTTGGAGAGATATCTTTTTAAATGTGTTTTTTGGGACCATATTTTTGTTCCTTCGCCTTTGACTGATCAGTTCCAAAAGTGAATCACCTGGAGATACCCTCACAAGCAATATTTCCACCAAGTGCAGTATGTCATAATGGAGCCTGTGTGTAGATAGCTGTGCGTCAGCATCATCATATACCTGTGAGATAGATGACCTAAAAATGCAGCTGAAACACACACACACACACACACACACACACACACACACACACACACATACACTGATTCATAGATAGTGGCCCACCACCCAGCCTGACTTTCATGTGTGCCAAGTGTTGTGTATATTATATCCACTCTCAGTTCAGGGTATTTTTGTCTGATAATGCCTTTGCACAACTTTTTCATAAATATGACTGTGTTGTAATTCCAACATCATGGCACTTCAATTCAGTTCAATTCAATTTAATGCTATTTGTATGGTGCCAATAATAAACATTATCTCAAGGCACTTTACATGGCGTGGCGACTGTGGAGAGGAAAAACCTCCAGCAGAACCAGACCCAGTGTGGGCGGCCATCTGCCTCGACCGGTGGAGGTGAGCGGAGAAAAATGGGAAAGAGAGGAGAGGTGGGTGGAAAAGAGGAGATAAAAGAGAGAGGAGAGAGAGCAGGAACAGTTGTGTAACCATCATATTTAAGCTCTGTCAGACTGGTGGTTATAACGAACCATCCCCCCCATAATATATTAGAAAACCCATGTATTACTCACATGGTCACAAAGGTTTTACCGAGGACAAATAAACAAATGAGCAGTGCTAAAATCCGCCCAGTGATGTCATCTATACACAGACCAACATTGCAGTTTAGCCTGACGAGCAGAATGTATGTAGCGGTCAATACTGTGCTCAGCGTTAGTGTTTTCTTAATAGACACTACCTAAGTCTGTTACTGAGTCCAAACATTATGAAGTGAGACACAAAAGCATTGAGGGGCTGTTTTCATGGTCAGGCCTGCGATCGACGATCCCAGCAGCTGACCTGACTCTTATCAGCACTCAGCAGAGCAGAGAGGAGGAGGAGGACGGGGGGGGGGGGAGGTAGACACAGAGGGGGAGGACAAAAGAGATCGGGATGGGAGTGGCAAATTACAATGATAATTCTTCATTACTGCTGACTGATGTTTCTGTGTTCGATTACACTCAGCCGCTGTTGACTGAAGTCTTTGTGCAGCTCATTGTTGTCTGACAGTCATTCTTACGCACTAAAATTTGAGGGAACTGCGATTAAATTCCACTGCGGTGGATCTAAATCGCTGCCATCTTCCCCAGATATTGTTAGAGTGACTGTTACAAAGCACTTTTTCATGTTTGTATGAATGATAGATGGTGTGACTCGTGGGCCCATTGCTATTACAGAACAGCACTGCTGTCAGAACATTAAACTGATAGCGGTTAGCAGGAGACCCCACTACCTTACGTGGGAGTTCTCGCATGTTATCGCGATAGCATATGTTCCCCCCTCTGCTAACGCTGATGCAGTCAGTGATGTCCTGCACTCTGTGGTGTGCAGGCTGCAGACAAAGCACCCACAGGCTCTCCTCCTCACCTCTGGGGACTTTAATCACGCCTCTCCATCCTCCACTCTGCCCACTTTCACCCAGTGCGTCACATGCCACACCAGAGACAATACTGGACCTTTTTAATTCCAACAGCAAGGAGGCATATAACTCAACACCCCTCCCCACCCTGTGAAGATCTGTTCACAACCTGGTTCAGCTCCTGCCTGTGCACAAACCTCTTGTGCACAGGCAACCAGCTGTGAGTCCCACGGTGGAGAGGTGGTCCGACAAGAAGGGTGAGGCTCTGAAGGACTGTTTCAAGTCAGCCGTGTGGGAAGAACTCTGCGAGGATCATGGGGAGGACATCGACAGCCTCACTACCTGCATTACAGATTACGTTAACTTCTGTGTGGGAAAACTGTACCCACCAGGACTGCAACAACAAGCTGTGGATTAATCTGCACATGAAGGTCCTCGTCAAGGAGAAAAGGAGGGCATTAAGGTCAGGAGACAAGGAGGAGCTGGTGAACCTCCAGGGAGTGGATCATGCCAGTGAACTCTTTAAGAGGAGCCGGAGACTGAGGTCTTTTGGAGTGCAGGGGAAGCTCCTGAAGACCTTTTATGACTCTGTGGTGACATCGTCCATTTTCTTTGAAAGTTTGCTGGGGCAGCAGCATTTCCACTACTGGCAGGAAGAGACTGGATAGACTGATTAGGAGGGCCAGCTCGGTGCTGGAATAACCCCTTGACCTTGTGGAGGTGGTGAGACAGAGGAGGATGATGGTGAAGCTGTCTTCTCTGATGGACATTGTCCCATCACAGCACTGGGCAGCTCCTTCAGCAAAAGACCGATTCAGCCCGAGTGTCTGAAGGAGAGGTATCGCAGGTCACTCCTTCCTGCAGCAGTAAGACTGTACAACCAGCTCTACTCCCAGTAGAACTACTCTCACCCATTATGGACTGCACTACATCTCTGGTTTAACTCTTTTAAATGTGCAATATTCATTCTGTCAGTGCAATACATTGGTTCATGTGCAATCCATTCACTATATATAATATATTCTCACAGTACTATATATATAAGACTTTTATATTTTCCTATATTTTTTATATATTTACTCTTGTTTCTCCATGGTTGGACTATCTAGGACTAGGATTATTTTATTTAATCTCATCTGAAGGTGTTGCTCCTGAGATCACATGATTGTTCACTCCAAAACTTTGACTTAGACTTAAATATGTTGTTAAATACTGGATAAATCACCAAAACATTTGAAGCAGAAAATTCATCTTTCTTTTTCACTTCGGTGAAACTCTCATTTGTCTTCTGGCACGATCATCGCCAACATTTGAATGTATACTGTGCTTTGGTTTCTAATTAAAACATAGTCTGTACATAAAGGTGAATGACACCTCTCCAAAAATGAAATATTCTGGATACGGGCGCTGCCATCTTGCACTTTTGAAATCATGTGGAGCACCAGTATCGAGGTCTCAACTGATGCATGTGCTTGACATTAGTGGTCAATCATTTTTATAGCATCAACTAACTAGAATGACATTCAGACTGTATACCTCTGCCAAGGCAAAACAATCCTCCTAAATTCAATCCAGCTGCAGCAAATTTCACACTTTTAGAAATCACCTCACCTCAATATGTAGGATTTTTTATTATTTTTTATTAAGATCCATGTATTATTCCCTGGGAAATCAGTGAGAATGTAAAAACAAAACGCCTCTCACAATGTTAAGTGATGAGAAAGATTCTCCTGGATCCTCCCTCCTGATCTGGATCCCCACCAAAAAAGTGCAGTCCAGTAGTTTGCTTACAAACAAACCAACACGTGGAAAGGGATGAAAACATGACCTTCTTGGCAGAGGAAATATAAACCAAACAGAAAAAGAACACTTGAACATGCAGCAGTTTGATAGGACACTACCTACAATCTTCTTTGAGAACAGAAATGTAATGTGTGCCTTTTCGTTTGGTCTGTGTTCTATCCACCAACACGGAGAGGGTGTGATCAAAATGATTTGGCTTCACTTTTGAATGGCTCTCATGTCATCCGTCTTTATATACAAACTACCTGCAATGTTAGCATACCAACAAGTTAAACTAATGTTGTGTTTATGGTTAACGTTGCCTGCCAAACATCAGCACTGTCAGCGGCACCATGTTACGTAACCACTATAGCTAAGTGCAGCTACAGAGCTGTCAGCATGGCTGCAGGCTCGTACTGCACACTTCACTGATTCCCACTGTCCTCAGAACCATTTGACCAGTCGGTGCAGGAGGACGGTGGCCAGAGACATCAGTCTGAAATCACCCACTCCCTCACTGACCCCTACTCCACTATAGGACTATATAGTGAGCTCATTAGCAAAAAGAAAAAGCTTTTCTCTGCGCTGGTAATTACGTCATTGACCGGATGATGATGTAAAACAACAATCCCATAATGATTTTGAAATGTTTGGGTAAAAAGTGCATTGTTGCCACCTTTAAAAGTAGAAATGAACTTGTTTGCTGCAGTTTGTGCTGTGACACGCTGGCTAGTTATTATCCATTGGTTGTACTTTTCAAGATGCATTGTAGGAAACAAAGAGACACAGCCACTGTCAGGGTCTCCACCTTGCAGAGTGACATCAGAAATGAATTAGACAAAATAGTTTTGTGTAGGTTCCATTGTAATTACTCAGAGAGAAAATTGACTTTTATTTTCTGATTGATTTATTGTATTTCCTCTGTCCACCGCGGTCCTCTCTGTCCATCGTGAAACTCATGGTGAAAATGGATTTCTGTTAACATGATATAAGGGCAAACGATTGGCAGTGAAACCAAACTGAAATGTAAAAGAACAGGGGGAGTTGTGTAGTGACAGAATATGTATTATTACATTCGATGCAATGAAAGCATATTTGTGTGACATTCATTTTTAGCTTTTATTTATATAATTTATAATTAATAATTAGACTACATAGGGTTATGATATCAACGATTCACACTACCTCTTTCCTCCGGTGTTTCTCACTGGCTTCAGTTTGTCCTGCACATCTGTCCTCATTCAGCCAGAAACCATCTGGTGCTTCCCTGACCTGATCTGTTTCTGCCTCCCGCCTCAGAGAAACATACACCCAGACATTTGCAGCTTCAACGCTATGCAAGACAAAAGTCACAGCCGTGACCGCTGTTCACTTTCATTTTTAAAAATAGCACACACCGCTCAGCTGCTATGAATTTCACTGCTGCTTGACTGCAGATCCTCCTTTCTAATTAGAAGTGCCTGGTTTGACCTCTGTCTTCTCACTGCACTGAAAACAGAAGACTGTGCGCAAGAGCGTCCAAGTCTTTTCCTTAAGTCTCTCACACTCGAGCCTTTATAGTAACTTCATTTACCCTTCATGAGAGACCAACAGTACCGGTGGGGGTTAGCATTTCAGTGTTATACTCTCGCTTGGACATTTGCATGAACACAAAGTCCTCTGGAGAAACAGCGGAGGATGTCAGGAGTTGTGTGCATGTCTGAAAACAGGATGCAGTTGCTTTATTAGCAGCTTGATAACACTGGGAACGCAAACATTTATTTCAAGGGCATCATGGATATCAAATCATCATATATCATACATTACACTACATAATTCTTATTCTCTTTAAGGAGCTGATTCCTCCATACTCTTTATACTATCATTGTCGGATGTCAAATGCCGTCATCTCACACACACACACGGTCATTGCTTTAACAGCTGCTCCTCATTGTTTGCCTATGAATTCATGGGTTTAGACAAACTTCACCAAACAATACAGTGAAATCCATGTTGCTGATTTAATGAGTGAGGAATGTGGTGGTGAAAAACAATTCCCAGTTTTTATTCAGCTGTTGTTTCTAACGTGCTCAGATTTTATTTTCATCTTGCTCTCATCACTCTCGGCGTTTCCTCCAAAACAAATCATTTCTGGCAGCCGAGCAAAGGAACATATCATGTCAGGGAGACGATATATGTTTGCAATTAACATACAAACAAGCTGAACTTAGTGAAATCTGTTATGATAGGAAGGCTAATCATTTTTGAAAGACTGCCCAGGTTTTGCCGCTGATATTTTACTTGAGGTGTGACATCATAGTTGTGCTGTGGCCCTGCTGGGCTGATGTGAGATATCATCAGTGTGATGAGCACCATGGCTCACACATACAGCAGCTGATGGTACCATCTGTGCAGTCACACACACATATACACACACACACACACACACACAGTCTCACATCTACCTGTAATACACATACATCATCACACACTCACACAGCCCACCGTGTGTGTGTGTGTGTGTGTGTGTGTGTGTGTGTGTATTTGCCAGTTTTCTGCTCTGCTTCATTCAGCTACATCAGAGCTATAAATAGAACGATGAAAGCCTTATTTCAGTCGTGTGTGTGTTTGCTCCTGACCTGATAATAGCTTTCCTCCAGAGTGCATCTCCCTAAGGGTCCTCCGGAGAGAACAAGGCAGCTGTGTGTGTGTGTGTGTGTGTGTGTGTGTGTGTGTGTTAATGAAGCGGTTTAACCTGCGTCCTCTCAACTTTTATCTTTTGCACATGGAGTTCAATTTCCTTGGTGGTTAGTTCTACTCACTCTGTGAAAACATCAGGCTCTGGAGGAGGTTTGTCAGGTCTAAGAAAATGACACCGATGATGTCATCAGGGTTGTCGCAGCCTGCAATAAAAGGCTGTGTTGGAAATTGGAGGGGAGGAGTTTAATGTCTAATGAAAAGATGTTTCAAAAACAGGATATCTTGGCCTCTTTGTTTTGGCCTTTTCCAATATTGTTTGGTTCACCACTTTTTATTAATGTTGCTCAACTACTGTATATTAGTTGCAGCCAACTTGCCCATACCAGAAATGAGACCAGGCAAGGAGTGGTCAAAATATTGAATATTTCCATCTAGATGTTGGCAAACACTGAAGCCAAACGGAGGATGGAGGACAGCCATATTTAACTTATCTTAAAAGTGAAAGCTGCACGTGACAAGATATACTGGCACCAAGCAGCACAGCCTTAAACCCGCAGGAGGTTTATGTCAGGTGACTAAGCCGTGCTGGCACCTGGGGCGTAAATGCAAACCCTTCCAGAGATTGCGTGTGTCAAGTGTGTGTGTGTGTGTGTGTGTGTGTGTGTGTGTGTGTGTGTTTAACTGAAGTGACAGCGTGCGCATGTGGATGTGAGCATGGTGAGTGGTGGTGGGGTTTAAATCCAGCAAAGGCTCTTGTGTAATGGTAAGTGGGCCTGTGCTTTGTGAGATTGACATGTGCTCTCTGTGAGGATTCAATACTGTATATTCCGTGCATGGATGAATGGAACGCAGGGGATTTCACAGCTCATCTCACCATCAGGTGATTGTGTTGGGATCACTATTGATTGAACCAATCATCATTCTTAACCGGTTTTCCATTAGATACAATACAATTACCAACAAAAAGACAATTTGCAGAGAGCATCAAAGTTTCATGATGTGAATTTGTGTAATGACTCAGAGGTATGTGTATTTTTACTTTTATAATCATTTTGGTGGATTGTGGTTAAATCCCTGCAGCTACAAAACATTTGTTGCAAGTATTATATACAAAGCTAAAAGTAAAGAATACCAAATATTAAAAAACAAGAAAGGTAGTTTAAAAGGAATAGTAACTGACATGATGTTGTAGTTACGTGCTGTTAAACCACTGAAACTCTTTCTTTGTACTTGAGCCATTAGATTGATATTGAATACAATTGTCTTAATTGTTGGAAAGATTAGATGACAGAACATGTGTTCCAAGCATGATCCAAAAGCTTAGGCCTGAGAAAATACTTCTCCTCTCATTTTATTCAATGCTCAGAGTAAGTTTCCCAACTTAAAGCAACCTGAAACCGTTATCACTGATTATGTCAAGGTTCGATGCAGCACAAGAAGTAACAGTTAAACTCTTAGCAATGAATCATGATGGTGCTGTGTCATGATTCATGTGGAGTGGTGTCTGGGATGTTTCTCCTTCTCCTTTCCGCTCTGTGTTTGGTCTCCACCACCAGCTGCTCTCTGACCTGTCTGTCTGCTTTCTGCTGCTGAGCAGGTAGAGACAGTGGCTTTGGTCATCAGTGTTAACTGTACAGTGACATTACGAGACAAAACAATGTGCTGCAAGATTTTTAAAAGCTCAGTAGAGATAGAGAAAGGAATAGATTTGATCGAAATTCAAAGAGGTTTTTCTTAATATCATCATTCATCATAGCCTTCTTTGTTCATTCCAAACATACACACGCTGCTTTGAATGCAGCAGAAACCAGACTTAAGTGGAAGGAGAGCAAAGTAGTCCAGTGTTCACTGAACAGAAAGCCCACTTACTGTTTTTTTGATTGAATGTCACTCCTGTCACGTCTACTGGGATACACTATTAAAACAAAACTTGTCACCTTGTGTAACTTCACTAAACTTTGGTGAAACTTCCAACTCCCCAGAGTACATGAAGTCCAGAGATGAAAGTGTGCGGCTGCACTGTAGCTGCGGGCGAGTGACACTGATGTGAGGTGATTATTGAGTCTCTCTCTGAAGCTATAGAGCGCTAATTCAATCAGCAATTTACTTGTGATCGGGCTAAGACAGCTCATCCGTGGAGACGCGGCTGGAGCTACAGTGCAGCGTGGGTTCTAAGTGTGTGTGCAAACTCTTCCTTACCATCAAACCCCACTTTGTTCCTCTTTGTGAGGCTGAACCAGTCATTCCCATTCTTCAGCATCTAATGGTAGAGCTCGGCCCTCTACTGGCTTTCTTGCATCACTGCATATTCTATCCATGGCTTCACTGGGGATTAGATGGATTAGATATTTAGCGAAAATCTCCCAGTGCTGTTGTAAACAGACAGATGGGTGTGCTCCCCACCCTCCCCCAACATCACACACACACACACACACACACACACACACACACACACACACACACAGTGTCACACTCACCAGCCTTTCTGCTGTCTTGCCAGGCCACAGAATAACAGAACACAGACAGATGTTCTCTTTATTTATGACTTTAATTTAAAAATATCCACAGAGGATCATTTCAATCCTATTTTTATGGTCTCTTAGTTATAGTGTTTTTCCTGAATTCATGGGAAATCTTTTAATGTATGACGCTAAAAGATTTTTACTTTAAATTCTTTGTATTTCCAGGTGACCAACAGACTCATTACCTCCAGGCTTAGACAAAAACCACTGAAATGATTTTATTGAAAGGCTGAGGCATGGGCCGAGGAAGAACCTATTCAATTTTGGCATGGATCTGTGCAAAGAGACAGGTCCAGGATTTTTTTTTATCATTTTATTTATCCAAATAAAAATCTGAATCTAATGGAATTAAATGTGGTTTCATAAAAGGGCTGTACGGTCTTGGCAGAGGTATGCACTCTACTTAGTGACCCGGTGTTAACATCCGTCTTGGTGTGTGTGTGTGTGTGTATGTGTTTGTGCGTGTGTGAGGGAAGGAAAGAGAGAGAGAGAGAAAGCAGGGCTAGGAAGGAATTTTTTCTTATTTCAATTAGTAAAAAATTAGAAAATCAATTATTGGTGGTCATTGTTAATATTGTGTTGGTGGTCACAAATAATTGAATGTATAAAAAATACTGAGAAGTGTAAAGAAAAACCTTTGTATTATATTGAAACGTTAGCAGGTCAGAGGACTCTGAGAAGCCAGTCCTTCATTAATAGTTACTCAGGACACATTTGCATTTACCAAAAGAATGTCATCTTTTCAGTAGAGCGGGAGACACTGGGTAGTTTTTAGATAATTACATTTGATGGGACACATGCAACTTCAGGAGGTTAGAAATCACGTGATTGAGAAAGTATTTTTCTCCTCACCATGTGAAACCAGTTCAAATAGTGTGAGTAGTTTTCTGACCAGCAGTGAATTTGCCTGTGAAGATGAGGGCGAGGAGCACTCCAGGCAAACGTGACTGCGTTTGCTTCACAGTCAGGTTTCAACAAATAACTCAACCTGCCCTGTGAAGACATTTTGGTGTTTTGTTGTGTACTGGCATCACTGGTAAACTAACCAGCACCCATTCTCTTTGTTGTTGCTCTTCTGATTTTTTATTTTTTTTAACAAAGACCACAGTTAACAATCTTGAGTCGCCAACTATAGTTAATGTCCCTCGATACAAAACACTACATATTAGATTAACACATTAACTTCCATAAGCTCATCTGGTTAGTCTGTAAAGTCTGTTCAGAGTCTGTAAAGAGGAGCTGTTGAGTGGGAAGAACTGTTCATGAAAGCCTCTAGGAAGTGCAAGAGTCAAAGTCCCAAACTGCTGGACGTTAAGACAAAATAATACCCAAGGAAATGTTGTATATTGTATATATATTTTTATAATATCGTATACCATCGTATCCTATTAGATTCCATAATGCTGCAATATAAGAAACCTACATAAATCCACATCTCTAAAAAAAAAACCCACTGACACCAGATTTACGACTGTACAGTCTCTGTGGCAGGGGGAGGATGGAGGACAGAAGGTTAACCCAGGGTGGAGGGGGATGGGGGAGGTCACAGTGTACATGAGGACTGGGGGATGATGGGAGGACGTGGAGGTTGCGTCTTCACAGGCCCCCTGCAGTGGGGGTGAAACTCTTTTCAGAACAAAGCCAGATTAGTGCCTCCACATATGCACTCACACACACATGCACACACACACACACACACACACACACACACACACACACACGCCTCCTCCTCCTGCATCTCAACAATCATCACTTTCCAGCACAATGTGGATTAAATCCTCAGCAGCCTTGTTTTTATTGGAGCACAGGGGTGTTAGGATAAACACCAGAGGGTCTCGATGTCGTCAACATCGATTTTCAATGTAAGAAAATGTTGAAAACTCTTTGTCTCAGGGATGTTTCGGGATCACCCGGGATGCTAATCTCGTCTGATGCAAAATCAGATTAAGTTATTCCAATAAATCCCCAGTCCACATTTTGGGGTGACATTTAAATTCAAACAAAGACTAACACGGGACCATCAGAGCAGGAATTCACAAACATACTCTTCAGTAAATACAAATGCTTAAGCTTGTTGACTAAACAGATTTAGTTTTGCGTTTGTCTATTTGTCTGACTTTGTGTTGCTGTTATTCAGGAGACTGTCGGTTTTATTTTTAAGGTTTGAGCATCAACCACTGCAGAAAAAAAGAGGAAACAGACCTAATGGGTTTTATAGAATTTGGTTTGAAAGCTTCGGTATCAAATCACTTGACATAAAAGTTCACTTTAAATTCAAGCCTGACAAGAGGTTCACTGCATTTCCCACTTTGGAAAATATCTGCAAAGCTTTTACTCTGATACATTTTGAAACTTGCACAGTCACTTCGGTTCACAATGTGTCCCTCTATTATTGCTGCATTGTGGGCTTTTATTTATCCTGATACTTTACCAGCAGCAACTGTGACACAATGAGCAGTCAGCAACAATGTTGAAAACATTAATCTTATTGCTTATTATGTGTGTGCGCTCTCAGACAAGAAAAACAAATATAGGGACTTGTCTTGTCTTATCTATCACTCAAAGTGCTTTACAGTACAAGTAGCATTCATACAACAGAATACAGCTGAACTTCTTCTATCACAGGCAGTTTTTAGTGGACGGCTTGCCACATCCTCTGAGCCCCCCCGCTTCACAGTGTCTCTATTTGCACCACCATCTTTCATTTCTTGAAGACGGTGAAACTATCTACCTTTTTCACCAGTAAACTTACCACAAGTCTTTTTTTTTTTTGCTGACCTGGTGGTTTAACTTCTCACATCGCTGCGATGTGTCAGTACACTGTGATGTCACTGTGCGACACAGCGTGCTTCTGACCACACCCATCCAGGCTCTCAGGATGGTTAAAAACAATGTGTACATTTTGCATTTGTCTGTGAAGCTTCCCATTCATCCAGGTCATGATCACGATGGCTCACTCAAGAAGGTTTCTGGTGCTTCGCAGACTGGTCAGGCCAGTGGTGTGCTGTCCATTTGATGTTTTCATTTCCTGATACATATGATTTTCCATATAGGATTTTCTTATAATTGTTCTTTTAGCCTACTCGTTGGTTTTTTGTTTAGAAATCCCTGATTTGGTGGTAGTGACACTTTAAATAGTTGTATAGCCGGTCACTTGGCCGCTGCTAACCTGAAGGAATTTCGCTAGTTTTTCGGCCCCATGATGGAGAGCGTTGCTGCACAGTAAGATTACTACTATTGCAAGTTGTCTCGTAAAAAACATCAGTGACCTGCATAACTAATTCATCACTTGCTGTGGTTTATGTCACAGTATGGTTTTTAAGGACTAAACCATGCTCTTTAAAGAAAAGAGAAACCAGCAAACAGAAAAAGCTTTCCTGATCAGACATCATGACATAGGATGATGTTGGCTGATGAAGTGCTTACATAACATCCTATGATCCATGACGTGATGTAAGAGTGCTGTAAGACAGGAGGGAAAATGTGTTCATTTGGAGAAAAACCCCAAATTTATTTATTTTTTACATCCTCTTTCCCTGTCTCTCTGTGTGTGTGTGTGTGTGTGTGTGTGTGTGTGTGTGTGTGTGTGTGTGTGTGTGTATGTGTGTGTGTGTGTGTGTATATTTTCAGCACCTCTTTAGGATCTATTCCAGCATAACCAATGATCTTGTCAGTTAATCTCATGGTCTTCAGAGGTCCTGGTTAAGGTTAGGGTCAGGCATGAATTGGTCATGGTTAAGGTTAGGTAAAAGGATTTGTTGAGCCTATCTTCTGTGAATGGAAGTCAATGCAAAGTCCAAACAAGGAAAGTTGCGCAAATCTGTGCGTGTGTGAGTGTGTAGGTACGTATGTGTGTGTGTAGTTGTGTGTCATCATGGCAAAACGTAGTCCTGGAGGCCTCACTTGACGGAAAATGAAATAGAACTGTAAGCTAAGTTTGAAGATAGGTGTCGTCTGAGTCATGTATGTAGTGCTCATATAATGATGTAGTAAGATTACAGGGAACTAGTGTCTGTGTGTGTGTGTGTGTGTGTGTGTGTGTGTGTGTTAGTATGCATGCATGTGTGTATGAGCAGCAGAAGGCCAGCAGAGGGTGTCTCTCTTCTCTTTTTCCCTAATAATTTCATTTTCCAATATTACGCAATGACTTTGTGTGTGTGTGTGTGTGTGTATGTGTATGTATATGTTTGTGCGTAGTCTGTCCTCTGTCCTGAGGGCACTGTCGGCCAACATCAGCATTGGGCTGCCTCTCGCTCCACTGACCATCAACTCACACATACACTCTTCCAGCCATAAGTATTCACCCTCTAAATACCATAACACAGTAGAAGGAGAGAGAGGAAGATTGACAAAAATGGGATAGAAACCCATTTAAAATAGTTAAAACAACAAACTGATGACTAACGACTGTGTATGATTGTGTATGTGACAAATAAAACAATCTTGAAACTAAATAAACAGTAAAATCAGCTTTTATCTGTCTTGTATCCGTAGCAATTATATCTTATTGGACACATTTAAATGCTCAATTAAACAGGGAGCAATCAAGCAAGAGTCAGCTGAGAGAAAATGTCATGCAAAATGTTTTTGCTGAGGTTTCTCAAAATGTGGGCCCTGGAGGTAAGGTTGCCTATTATTATTATTATTGTTTTATTTTGCTTAATACAGTTTTAATCTAACTGTTCAAAAGGAAACATGATCTTGCCCAAATACTGATGAAACTGAAAATATATAGGCTGTGAACATGTCATTTATATAGAGAGAATAATAATATCATATCTCTTGAATCAGTCATAATCAAATATTTTGGTAGTTTTAGGCAAACACTGCTTGGGAAAAGTGTCCGTGTCCAAAGGTCGTGGTTCGCAAATTGTACTGTCGGTGGTTTAATGAGATGTAGGAGTGTTAGGCTTTATACTGAAGTGTGAATCAGAGTACTGTGAAGTGCTTTGAGCTCTCATTGAAGTTGCTTTTTACACGTGACCTCCACAGGAAGGCTGGAGAATTGGGTCCAGACTCTATCACCATGTCTTCTTCATGTTTGTATTCTTGTATAAGTTTGTAAACTTTCTGCAGACTTTTTATCTTGGGACTGGTCATTGAACGTCCACAGTTCGGAGGCACTCACTTTAAATACTGCACATTAGCATGCAGTAAACCTCAGGGAACAGCACAGTCGGGGGTAGAAGTACTTGAAGGGGAGGTAGGGGTGATGCAGTTTATTACTGGCCGATGAAGGGTTGAAGACAGCTCGAAGGATTGATGACAGTGCACGTGTGAGTGAAATGCTTTTGAGCTGTGCATCTGATTTATGCGGTGTCAGAGGCAGCACCACATACATGTGTACAACTGTACTGTAAAGCCATTTGGACATCCTGACTAGAAAAGTGCCGTATAAATACAAACCGTTTACATGTACACATGAAAACAGCTCAGTGTTAAACCATCAGCTGCAGAAATACTAGCAGCTCTGGCCACACATCCTCTCACCTCCTGATGTGTTGGTTTAAATGAGAGCGTGTGCCCCATCAGGAATTCAACTGTCCCACTGATTTCCAAACAAAAGCTGTACTTCAAAATTACTACACATGGGTCATAGGTGTTTGAATACACTGGTGACTAAGTGAATCACTGTTCTAGTGGATTTAACAGATGTTGTTTGTCTTTAACATTTTTTTAAACATTTTCTTTCATGTTCTCTTTCTTATATTTGTTCTGTCTGGTTTTATTCCCATGTATTTTAGGAGGTAACCTCGTTTAGATGAGTGCTATAGGAATAAAGTTGTATTGCTATTATTATTATTATTATTATTATTATTATTATTAGTAGTAGTAGTAGTAGTTGTTGTAGTAATAGTATTAATAGTAATAATGATACAATTGTATATTATTGTATAATACTCAGTTTTAATTGTATAGTGCCAAATCATAATAGACCTTAAAATATATAGATAAAAAATATAGATAACAATAATAACAAACACAATAATAACAATACTTCTACTACTACTACTTGTACTCCTACTACTTCTACTACTACTACTACTACTAATAATAATAATAATAATATTAATAATAATATCGTGCTGAATATACATTTACATTGGTTATGCCACAGTATTGGTTGCTCAAATATGTTTTTATGGCCGCTGTAGATGATTCAAGTGCATTGATCAGTAGTATTATAATTAAAAAGTAATTTATTGGTTCAAATTCAAAACGATCCCTCGGATTTTAAGAAAACCACGTGTAGTTCAACTCTTTCCATCCAAAGGCGTAATGCGCCTTTATTTTGAAATCCAGCTCGCTGTATTTCCGCTAGTATGGGGTGTGACTGTAGCGGGACGGGCCGGTCCACGGTGCAGAGAGAGTGGGAGCAGGGGCAGGGGCTGAGTCCGGCGTGTGGTGTCCTGTCCGCGGTCAACTCTGAAGCCGTCCGCCGGAGAGCCGGAGCCGAGACACGTGCGCGGGATGGAGAGCGCAGCGCGGGTCTGACCCGTTTCTTTGGACACGCACGCAAACACACACGCTCACAACCCAATGAATGGAGTTGCTTTCTGCCTCGTTGGGATCCCACCTCACTCAGACACTGAAGTAAGTGAACAGGAGAGTTTCCACTCTTTCTTCTCTCTGCTGCACTTCTTGCGTCTCCTCCTCTCCAGGGAACTTTTCCTGCGGTGGCTCAGCTTCAGTCCACAGCTTCGCTTGGACCCGAGCTGGGATCTGTTGTGTGTTTCGCCCGTAATGAAATGAATCAGTGTTGAGGTGACAGGTCATTTTTTAGCATGTTTTCTTTAACCATCAAACCTATTGTCAGAGTCACAGGGGAGGTGTCAGGTAACTGTGTCAGTCAACCTCACTGCAGACAGCTGCCTCCTCCAGAAACACTTAACAAGATGTTCTCATTACTCTACCAAAGAGTGGAATCAGCAAACCTGCAGCATTCTGCCACTACACCAACCTGCACGACACCCACCTGCACTCAGGCTGCTGTCCTCGCCAATTCTGCAGGTGCACGGTGAAGGTAAAACCTCATTTGCGTCTTATGTAACTTGTCAAACTCCAGCTTCCAGTTCGAGCTGCGGGCTGTTCCACCACCTAATGTAAATTCATGAATAAATGATGACAGTTTGAAAGCAGAGGTGCTTCATCCAGCGGCCAGAATCAAACAATGTCTAATAACCTGCTCTAATAGTCAAACAAATTCCTTTTTCAGCAGCAGGGCACAGGCATGCGTTCTGCAAATAACTGAAGAATATGTCCACTGTTTGCTCCAGGAATTGCAGAGATGGGATACGGGTGGGTGAGCAGAGAGACTGGAATGCATGCATTTCCATATGACAGCCCACGTATGCACAAGCCTGTGACAGAGGGCACATTGTGGCGGTCAGTGTTCTGTCAGAGCAGAAGAATTCATTGAAAACTGAGAGTAGTTCAGAAATATCTTCCTACGCTCAACAGTCACGACGGGCATGGGACTAGAAGTGATCAATGCATATGGATGCGGGCTGTGAGTGCATCACTGTGATGATCACACATCACATTGTTCTGTGCACTGAGCGTATATACCTTCAGATCACTCTGTGGGTTACATTACGAATTGTCATCTTGTCCGTTACAGAAGCAAATAGGCTTATTTTGAAAGAGAGCATTTGATGCTACCTGGACAGTTGTGTAGAAAAATGGAGAGTCTCATATGGAGCCAGACCGAGTGTAGGGATCGTGGTGTGTAGCCGTGTTCTCAACATCCCACTGATGCACTCGCTTAACCAATCGCTAGTCAGTCTCAGCTGTCAGTCATGATATTTTAGACCCGTTAGACCAGTGGTGTCAAACACAATCATAGAGAGGGCCCAAATTAAGAATAATAATTGCAATTAATAATTGCAAAAGTAGCGCAGTCCATAGCGACCTGGCTTGGGAACCGGACGGTGGCCGGTTAAAGTCCAGCATGGACGGAAGTTAGAGAGGCACTAGTTCACCTCCTGGGCACTGCCGAGGTGCCCTTGAGCAAGGCACCGAACCCCCCAATTGCTCCCTAGGTGCCTTCATGGCTGCCCACTGTTCCGTGTGTGGTCACTGTGTGGATTGTGTTCCGTGTGTGCTCCGTTCACATGGATGGGTTAAATACAGAGGTCAAATTTCCCCATGGTTGCATGTTGCATGCTGTGTGTGGGACCAAAAATAGGAATGTTAATTTACATGTACCAGAGCCAGATGTTTGGCATCTTTTCTTTTCTTCTTTCTTGGCTGCCTGTTCATTAATGTTTGTGGTTAGGGTCTGTGCTGTGGTAACCCTCAAGATGGAGTGAAGGTGTGCATCAGTGAGAGGACTCCTGTGTGGGGTTTTGTTCATCTTCATCACAGAGAAAAGCATGTGGGTGAACTTGACGGGGCACAGACAGCAGCACACAGGCACTGGGATCTCTGGAACACTGGAGAAATCATTTACTAACACCAAATACTCGGCAGGTGAGGAGGGGCACTCGTGCGTCTAGCAAGGCATTGCGCACTGTGGTTCGG
The DNA here is from genome assembly GCF_024713975.1 of Paralichthys olivaceus. Taxonomy (NCBI): domain Eukaryota; kingdom Metazoa; phylum Chordata; class Actinopteri; order Pleuronectiformes; family Paralichthyidae; genus Paralichthys; species Paralichthys olivaceus. The sequence goes on along the minus strand of NC_091113.1, from coordinate 17,195,038 downwards.
CCAATGGAGCCTGTGCACTCTGCAAGATGGAGAGAGAAAGCCGGAATGAAAAAGAGAGAGAGAGAGAGATAAGCCTGAGAGACACGGGGCAGGCACTGGGATCTCTGGAACGCTGGAAAAATAATTTAAAGGTCCAGTGTGTAAGATTTAGGTGAAAGGGAACTGTTGGCAGAAATTTAATGTAGAATAATCCTCATGATGTTTTCACTTGTTCATTTCATCTAAATTGTATGAATTGTAGTTTTCTTTACCCCAGAAAAGGTCCTTTATATTTAAATACTTTATATTAAAATACTTTATATTTACATTGAGGGGACCCTCTCTACAGAGGCCGCCATGTTTTTTACATTAGTCCAGTCTGGACAAACTAAACACCTCTTGAGTTTTTATGACAACTGAAGCTACCACAGGTTCTCTGTCATGTTTGGAAGGAGAGGGTGAGGTGAGGGGTGTTCAGCTGTAACATGCAACTTCACCACCATTTGTCACTAAATTCAGCATGCATTAGCTTACAGTTAGCTACTGGCTACCTCAAACTGTGGTGGAAAGTGTGGTTGTATTTCACAGGTATTCCATCACCTGGGACGTGCTGTAAATGTTTGGAGAAGGAGTATTTTGCTGTATTATAGCTTTTAAAAACCTGCTGGTATTGTCGACCATTAAGTATCGAGTGAGCACCAGTTTCGTAAAATAAAAACAAGCGACACCTAACGCTACCTGCCACTATTTCAAAATGTGTGGGTTATCTATGTCCCCGACCCCCACCCCCGTCAGATTCTCTGTGTTCAGTCGAGCAGGCGTCTCTTCCCTTATATGTCCAGTACCAGGCGTCCAAACTTTGCCCTTAGCTCGGGCAGTGCAGGGTAACGAGTTTCCTTTCATGTGATCATATGAACTAAACAGTTGCATATCTCCACCCCAGCTGGTAGGACCCTAAGGAAAAGGCCTGTTTGTTCTGTTTCAGATAGATTCTATAAAGACGCATCGATAGAGCACGCTGAGCGGCGTCAGGACCGTTTCTTCCTGAGAGCTTCGTCTGAGCTTCTCCATCATGGAGCTGTGAAGCTGCACTGACTGCTCCTTGATTGATCCCTGCAGGAAATGCTATTAAATCCTACAGGGGACAGTCTCTGTCCATTGTCATCTACCCTATAGCGAATATGGAGACAGTAAAGGTGTAGTCAGCATAAGAGTGTCTGTGCCAACGCTCGTAACGGATAGAATCCGAGGAGCACTATAAAAGTGCTCTCACATGATTTATCATTGTTCTAATGGAAAAGTGTAGCGGAGATGACTCAGTCTGCTACATTAGACTGTAGACATTAGACTGTGAGTGCTGCAGTGGGATAACACTGGTAATTGTTAGGTTAGATTACATACTGGGATATAAATGTGTAATGGATATGCAGCCAATATAATTCATACGTATTGATATCTTATTTATATACTTGTTGTTTCCATTTGCTGTAAGTGTATCAGCATTTCTTAATTATATAATAGATATTATATAATTAAGAAATATGATATAATATCTGTGGATTCTTCATCAAGATATCTCTAAATGAGTATACTATGTTATATATTTTGTTGACTGGTCTACTTACATTATCCAAAATATTTCTGTCTGTTCAAACCTAGTGAAATACCCAATTTTGTTCAAGGTAACAGGACATTTTATTTTAGTTGCCTTAATTGTGTCATATCAGCTTCAACCGTGGCTTTGTCTGTCAGTTGGCTGTTCTGTCCTTCCTTTGTGGATGGACGAAAGTGTTGCACGTAACAGAGCACATCAAATAGAGAGGTAAATCAATGTTCAAAGCAGAAGTAGCACCAATACAACACCACTATTTTACATCATATATAACCCACATTACCCTATAACATATTATATTGCAATGTGATGATATTGAAATTTCAGTTGCCAGAAGAAGCTGCAGAGCGAAAATCTTTCCACTATGTCAATTTTGTCCTGTCCACACAGGGAAGATGTCTGGCAGGCACAGGCAGCTTTAGACCTGGACAGAGGGAAACATGGTTCCGTATCAAAATATGAGATTTTGGGTGTTTGTCTTGGTTTGAGAATCCTTTCAACTTGTAACTGTTCCAGCTGAAGCTTTGGGTACAATATCATTTGTCACCCCTGCACCTGACATTCTATTGATTAGGGACTTTTGACAAACGTCAAGCACGATTGAAAAATATCCAATTGAAGAAGAAACAAATCCAAGAAGAAGAAGGAGAAATCATAGAGCAGACGTTTCAGTGTACATGCAGAAGCAGCGTGAGGAGAAGAACTGAAGCTGGATTGCCGTAAATCTCTCCAAGCAACAAAATATTGGAGTGTTAGTTCCAAGTTTGAGCACAAGCAGAGTAACTCTACGGACTATTTGAGTGTGATCTTAAAGTCCTGATCTCAAACTGAAAGATAGGAAGAAAACACATCGTTATAGACTAGCTTCTCTCTCAGTGAAATTCAGATTTGGTTTATGTGAGCTGGCCTCAGACTACTGACAGTGTCAGTCTGTAGTCCTGGTCATTGTGGCTGGTAGAAAACAAACTGTAATGTTATGTATCACATCTCATTGTAAATACAGACGTCCATGCAATATATCTACCCTGAAATCACTTATCTCTGTCCATTGTGGTCTCAATGAATAATCTTTACCCTGTGGCAAATACTAAAAGATGCATCATGTCAGTCATACACTGAAATACAGCTGCAAGTAGAGTCGCAATGATTAGTCGACGGGCAGAAAACTAATCGTCAACTTTTTTTGACCAGTCATATAAGTTCCATCCTGAGAGAACTTTGTATCACTGTATGCTGTATATATTTGAATGTTAGATTGTTTCTCAAAATAAAACATGAAATGACTAGAAAGATCACTGTTATTTTTATAATTTACTCTAATTTTAGAAACCAAATGATTTAATTGATGAATAAAAAAACTATTGGCAAATTCATCTTACAGTAAATGAAGACAGTTAAATGATCTGTATTAATATAGATATTTTTTTATTGTCTTGGTGACGACTGAAAGTGTTTTACAGTTTTGCCATTCAACCATTCATCAGATATCAACCGCACACTGCTGGCACAGCAAGTTTTGGGTTCAGTGTCTTTCCCAATGTCTTGGAATGGGGGAGACTGGGATCGAACCACTGACCCTCTGGTTAGTTGACAACCTTGCTCTACCTCCTGAGCCACAGCCACTCCAGTTGTGCTCTTCAGAAGACATACACATATTTGGAGACTTGAATATGACATGTTTTTTGTGTGTGTGTGTGTGTGTGTGTGTGTGTGTGTGTGTGTGTGTGTGTTCAAAGGGAAGGGGCTGGTCAGTAGTGACAGGGAGCAAATAGCCCACTGCAGATGGGGAACACTCATTGTTGTGTTTTTTTTTTGGACTTGGGAATGAGAGGCTTGGCTCTGTACTGTATGGCAGAGGGAGGTTGTGTGTGTGTGTGTGTTTGTGTGTGTGAAAGTGGTGTGGTGGGGGTTAGGGGGTAGACAGGCTGAAACTTGCTGTGAAATTTTTGACAATGGAGCTCTGTTAAGCTGTGTGTACTCTGTACGTGTGTGTGTGTGTGTGTGTGTGTGTGTGTGTGTGTGTGTGTGTGTGTGTTGAGAGAGGAATGATGTGGGAAGATGCTGTGTGGGTCAAGGTTGAAGGGTCGGACATGAGGCAGCAATGTTTAATGTTCTGATAGCGGATGGTTCCCATCTAAAGCAATGGAGGAGAGCTGTGTTTACGTTGTGTGTGTCTGTGTGTGTGTGTTTAGTTGAACAGATATCTCTGTGAGAACCATTTTGTGCCTACACCCTACAGAGTGAGGACATTTTGGCCAGTCCTCACTTTCAGACCCACTTTTATTGAGCTGTTTAAGTCTTGGTTTTAGGGTTGGATTTAGAATTGGGTTTAGGCATTTAGTTTTGATGTTCAAGGTTATGGTAAGGGACTAGGGAATGCCAAACATGTCCTCACAAAGATGGATGTACAAATGTGTGTTTGTGTGTGTGTGGTCCTGGTAATTGACACATTGATGAGTTCTAAATGTTATTAGACGGATAATAGGGTTTGGCTTTTATTTTGGAAACAGAAAACCATTCCTCATAAATATTCATCATTATGTTTTAGGATGAAGACATGGTTTAAGGCATGCAGTATAATTTAGGTCTTCTGGAAATGAAGGCCACTCAATGTAATGTAATGTAATATCCTCTGGAGTCATGGAGATATGAGAGAGAGAAAGAGAGAGGGATTGTGACGGGAAAGAGTAGAAACAATTAAGAAAGAAGACAAACAAAAGCCTACAAAGAAAACTGAATGTGATCATTAAAAAAAGAGAAGTCTCTGTTCTCAGAAGATCAATATCAAATTCCCTTTTTTGTAATAACAGCGGAAAATGTGAAAAAAGGACTAGCTGTGCTCTGGAGACATCTGGTGCAATGAACTGCTGTTGACTTTGCGTGTGTTTATTTGTGAATGGCTGTACACTTGCCCTCTTTCACTGTCCCAATCCAGAAAGCTCCAGCTGGATCCCCAGCTGAGGGGGAGGGCGGGAGTTTGGTCCCATGTGGGCACCCAGCTGCTGTCGCGGCTGCCGTGACCAGGTATGCAGCTGCTGTGTGCCAAAGAGATTTAATGTCTCCTGATTAAAGGGATAGCTCGATTTAAATTGGGGCCCCCCCCGGTAGATTTGCTTTGGCGCGCTCCCAGTTTGAAGAGGCAGGCAAGGAGTACTGGCACTTAAGCTGAGCCATGTACTGGACTGCAACACATATTTGAGTAAATGAATGAACATGAACATACATGGAATTTTAATTCAATGCTACGCCTACAAATAATAATTCAGTTTTATTTGTATTGTACCAAATCACAACATTTACTTTACACAGTAAGGGTGAGACTCAATGATAATAATATTAGTAGTGATAATAATAATAATTAATTAACATGAATAATCTGATGGCTCTGACCATCAATGAGCTCAGCTATGCTAGTCGGTTGAGTATTTTGGCCACACAACAAATATAATTTTGAAGTCAACTCTGGCTGTTTGAGAAATTATTATTATTTTTCAAACTGTCTATAGTGATAATATCCTTATTGTAAATAATTTTGGCTACAATAACCGTTCAGTGAAAATCTAATATGGTGTCATCCCTTGTGTATGCTATAATTTTCACTATTTTATCTAACTATCCTTTCTTCATCACCATCTCTACCATCTGACATCAGACACCTTTCCAAAAAGAAGCAGTTCCGGACAGCTTACTGGATATAAGTGCTCAATAATTTGAAATGTGATAGCCTTCACTCCTTAAAACACAATTCTTTTTTCAGTGTAAAAATAGGAAAGTGTACTGTTAACAAACACGGAGGTAGAAGCACATAGAGGAATTCAGTGGCTCTGTTGAATTCGTTCCGCGTGGAAGGGACGGGCAACATCAAACACAATAGCTCCATCTGCCTCCCTCTCATTTCTTCATTTCTCCGCGTTTGTGAGTGAAACGCGGATCCCAAAATAGACTGAGCGCTTGTCTGACGTGCCAGGTCAGTGGAAGGCAGAACAAGTAATGCATCCAACCACATTCAAAACAAGGGCAGTGAAGTGAGCTCATCGTTTTGTCAGTAAGAATTTGCCCATAACAGCCTCTGCCATACAGCACACAATGGAATGAATGAATGAATGAACGTAACAATGGGGTGGGTGAATCACTTTATTCCCAATATATTGTATGTATTGTATCACATATCAATGGTTCACATAGCTGACACTTATCTTTTCATAGATTTCCTCCTTGATCCGTCACTGTCTGTTCTCGGAGTCCTGTTTGATGACCTTTTCATAGCAGATGCTTGTGGGGTGTTATTCATTGGGTCACATGTCCAGGGTCCTTGATGTGCAGTTCCCTGCAGACGATGATTGTGACCACTCCTTGTAGCATTCATTCCACAAGCAGATTGTTGCACAGTGGCTTTTTTTAGGAAGACACCATCAGTGGATCAAGTAACACAGGACCAGAGGAAGAAAACTGTTGCCCGGGCTCAGGTGGTTATCGTCTACTGTCGTGCAGTTATCAGGAGGTTCCGGTTTGGTCCTTCGCTGCTGATGCAGTGTGTGAAAGGTGAAATAGATTCCACAGTTAACTTATCAGTCTTGGTCCCTTAACAATGAATCATGTTTTCCACATTGTGTGTTTTTCCAGGTGTTGGGGAGCTATGTGAAAGTCTTACAAATGTCCTCAGATAAAATCAGCATGGGTCAGAGACTGAAGACTACAAGTTAGAAAAGCAAAGAGAAATCATTTCTTGTTGTAAGAAAGAAGTAAGCTTACCAGACCTCTGCAGCCTGCTCCTCTTACTCTCTGCTCAGGCTACAAGACACATAAACTGCTACAACCATAACTCATCTGAATTTCTGAAAACTATCAAAGGTTGAGTTGCATTGTGGGTAATGTTTGCCCCAGGTTTCGACAAGAAGTAATAAAGACACCTAAGTAGCAATGGGAGGGGGTGTTTGATTGAAGTAAAACATTCATTGCTCCTGAGGTTTTAAATTGTAGGCTTTACTCACAGATGCCTGTTGTTAAGGGTCAGGAACATAGTGCCATGTAGTGTGTACGACATGTTATAGAACCCTAACACTTTGGAGCCCTTGTTACCAGTGTGTCTGTCAGTGTGCTCTGCTGTTATTTCCTTCCTTTCTGATAGTGCTGCATTCTTTGAAACACAAACGCCCAAACTGTTTTGCCCCATTGCCGTTTCAGACGCACAGAGACATTGTCTAACTGGGAACAATGGTTTTATACATCTACCCCAGCTGGTCTGGGGTCAATGCAGTTGAACAGTCTGTGTTGAGGGCCAAGTTGTCCAGGCTGATCTCAGAGCAGGTCAGTTTTTAGAGAACAACAATGAGGGATCTTTGGAGGTCTGTATTTACGTCCCAGCCCAGTGTCAATGTCTGTTGCTCACCACTGACTGGCTTCTTTAATCCCAAAGCCCAACAGCCTGTGACTCTTTGAATTTTCAGGGCATTATATTTGTTACTTATATGCAATATATAATGCAGAAATAAAAGCAGCTCATTCTAATAAATACTATTATATCAGAAAAGGGAATTCTTTAGGTGCTCGAGTAGATTAATAAATCTTAGTATATCGATAAGTAATCTGATCCCTACAGAGTAATGATATAAAAAAAATCAAACAAATCCATGGTAAAACAGAATTGGCTGCATGTCTAAACACTGTAAGAAAATCCAGTTTGATGTTCTACTAAAGTGAATGTCAGCTAGCTATTAGAATGTAAAATAATAGGTTCTAATGAACCACGGTCTATAGTATGTTAGATAAACAGCATATAGACAGCTGTGAGTCAGGAGGTAGGATACTGAACCCCTGATTGATGGTTGTGCATCATTGAGCTTTGATAGAGTATGAATGTGTGTCCGAATGGGTAAATGGCACTGTAAAAGCACTTAGGGTGGTCATAAAGATAGACAAAGCACCACATGAATACAGACAGACCGTATCTATATATAATTTAATGTTTCCACAGAAGCTTCTGAATGCTAGGGATAAGATAAACCCGTAAGCATCCAAAAGATCAGAGAGAAAAAGTGGTAGAAACACAGAAAGCCGACTTTATTGTTCAGTCCTCGTGGATCAGTGGCACCAACAGCCTATCACCACCTCTCATGTGGTTAGGTTGAACTACAAGGGCAACCACTTTCAAAGAAGAGAGGCCGCTTGATGGTAATGAACAGAAAAGGATTTTTTGTGTGGATAACAGTTTTACAAGACAAGTCTGTCTTTGAATCTCCTCTTTGGTCTTCCCACAGAATTCACAAGCCCATCCAAAACAGTATACCACATAGAAGTGCTGCAGTACGCAAGTCATCTGTTTAATATGACTAACTGGTTTGGTTTTGATACAGAAAAGTCTATGGTGATTGGTAGCTATGTAAACCAGCATGTCTTGTGGGGTGGGAGACCTTAAAGACATTTTCTTGGTCTTTTTTTCAATGGCATTATTCAGAATATCCCCAAATTCACATTTCTTATTTTCCAGAGGGTTTGTATATGTACTGGACTCTGCCCCAGGTCTCCACAGCTCCGTCATTGTTAGAGGATGAACGCAGTGCAGCATCACATTAGACTAAAGGGAGCATATGACTGTTTGGACAAGAGATTCAACTGCTCAAGAAAAACTCTTTCCGGAGATCCCTTCTCCACAGGGTTTGTATGTGTGAACACAAATGTGCGAGCCTCCAGAGTTTCTGTGGACTTTCTCTGTCTGGGCCCTTGTGTAAAGTAAGCAGAAAGTACGGAGGAGTTGATGTGAGAACACAGCAGGAGATTCACCGTGAGCTAATGGGTGTGATGATGACGTTTCTTACATTTAAAAAAAAACAAAACAAATATCTCTGGATGAAAAGGCGGTGCCGTACAAGTAGAACGAAGATGCCATGTGAGCTCCACAGCAGAATTAATACATTACATCCTGCCTCTGCTTGTGAATGCATCTAAGCGAAGCATGTCCTGCTATGTTATGCATGTGTGAAATGCAACTTCTGCAGAGGGTCCTTATCCAATTCTCTGGACTTCCTCTGGAGGTCATGTCTGAAAACAGCTCTGGTGAAAGTTGTCAGGAAGGAGAAAATCTGGACTAAGGGTTGGACATCACCACCAACATATGTGTCAGGATCTAGTGGGTACAAAACTTTGTCCTGTTAGAATTTAAATACATTGACCTTAGTTTGAAAAGTGTTAGCATAGTTAGTGGGTGCAAAACAAACAGAGGCATACCAAGCAGAATTGGACCAACTGGTGTTGGGCACATTAGTATATTTATTTAACTGGAATATAAATCTGTTAATTAATCCATGACAGAAAATCTGTTAATCAAGAGAAATGTCCAAAAATGTCAATCAAAGCTAATACGATCTCAGGAAACCCCTGGATCACCTACATGCAAAGCTTACTGGGTATTGGAAATCATATACTGTGTATTTTGGTTGGATGGACCAGCCGAGTGACAGCGGCTGCTTCTCCAATGAAAAATAATCAAAGAAACGCAAAATGAATGGGTTTATTTTTAGCTCCGAACCATTTTCACAGTTGACTAAAAATAGGTCAGTTAGTTAGTTTGGCTCATTGCTCATTTGCGCCTGTGATCATATTAACGTACTTCACTCTGTAGCTGTATGTGGTTTATGTTTCTAGCCGACACTTTAATCTGATGTGACAGAGACGAGCGTCATGTTCAAGAGCCCTTTAGCAGGACAAGATGTTTACACAGACGGCCTCTTCTTCCACTTCTGTCACTGCTGCAGCTGAATAGAAGTAACGGGAATATTGTTAGTTCTTGACTCTGATACCTCTTATGTGTGATGACTTTGCTATCCAGGAGTTAAAGATCGCCATAACTCTCTAAAAGTTAGAGACCTTGGCACCTACAAATAATGACACCTGACAGAATAATCCTGTGTGTAATACTGTATGTTTCGCATGAAGGGTTTAAATGTAGCTTCCGTTTGTGAGAAAGGGCTTCAATGCCAAAGCAGTGACCATTAAAAACTAGACTGGCATTCAGAAGAGTGCATACCTCTGGCCCAACAGTCCCCTTAATTTCAATCAAGCCGTTCTTAGATAATAGGCGTCAAAATATACCAGATTTTGTTCATCAAGATCCATGAAGTATTCCCAGGGAAATTGTTAAAATAACATCCATGTTAAAGAAAGACCTCCAAACTCCTGGATCTGTGCCCTTAATTGAATCTGCTCCAGAAGTTAATGGGTTCTTCTTAGGCTCGCACCACAACCTTTATATTTGCTTGATCTAAACAAACAGCAGTGAAAACATAACCTCCCTGGTGGAGGTAACTACTGTCAGCAAAGTGTGATTTATATGAACTGCGCTGCTCCGATTCTCTGGCTGACAGGAACCATTGTGACTGCAGTTCATTCAGGCTCTCTGTGAGGCACTGCTGCCCACGTGTGGCTATGAAGGGGAATCAGTGAAACTCATTCATGTCTCCCTACTCTCTCTCTCTTTCTGTGTGTGTGTGTGTGTGAAGGAAATAGTCATCCCTCAATGAAAAGACAATTGTCACTATGATAGAAAGTTATTAATCAGATTCCGTTGTCAAGAGATGAAACTTGTCGTTACATTACAACCTTGTGTTGTAAAAAATGACATGGGGGGGGAGTTAGTGGCAAAAAAACTCATAAACATGAATCCCTGGCAAATGTCTGGATATGAAAGATTTGTTTCAAAACTCTGCATCTTACTTGAAAATACTACGGACAATAATTTTATTTTAAGATTGCAGTAACAAAACTGTGCAACAAAGATTAGAAAACAACAGAATGTTTTTTCTGTCATCTGTGCTTTTATTTCCATTTCTCAAAAAGATTGTCTGGGTTTTTGTGTTGTGCTGACATTCATTCATAGAAAAACTACTGTTAATAGACACTTTAATTCGAAAGCTGGAAGCATTTTAACGACTTTGATGAGAAACAATGAGTCAAATATTCCCAGTTTGATAGAATGAAACGTTGTTTGGTTTCCTCCTCTTTCTCAGGAGAGGAAACAGGATGCAGCTTCAAGTTTAGGGGAAGTAACAGCATGGTTCGTGTTTCCCACTCTGTCTTCACACTGCTATCAGTAAAGTAGGGATATCACATTATTACATTATGTGACAATTAGCTGATGCTACAGCTGCCCCTGTTTTGAATTGATTCAATAAATCTTTTGATTTGTGAACATCATAATCTTTAGTTCTGCTGTTTGACTCCAGACAGTGAGGATGAGTGCTTAGAGTGCATTTGTGTGTTGCAGTATGCCGTGCATTTAAATCACTGATGTTTTCCACATATAGTCATTTTGTGACTCTTTTGCTTTTGACTTCAGTTCCAGTCTTGTCTTTGTCGTTCCATCCACCTTCCTCACTCTTTCTCCTACAAACTTTATTTAGTCTTTCTGTAATTTTATAAATCAAAGTAAAATACTGATGGAACCAGGACAAGTACACAAAATAAAACAACATTCCTACAGTAGCACGAGTAGATGTAACTCACCACTCCCACATCCATTGATCACTTTATTAGGAACACCTGTATCATTGGGCTGTGTTCATCCTTCACAAAACTTTGTTTAATGTAAAGAGTACTGCTGTAGGAGCTTCATTTAAATGTCGTTATAATCATAGTATTTATTATTGCTTCTTATTTTGTGTTTTTAAGCATACCTTTAAGTTGCTGACCATGACGTACAGCCCAAATCATCATTGACCTCATTCTCATCGTCTTGATATCAGACTTGGAACATTTACATTTCATTTATTTTTTACATTTTATTTGCAACAAAATACCATGAGTGACACTGACAACCTTTTTGAATTTCTTTTCTGGATGCCGGGCTGCGGTAGATTACTCGAGTTTCAATTCATGTTTATTGCTCCAAAACATGCTTGATCTTACAGTCTCTGCCTTTGCCTATAAATTAAGTTAATTAGCTGATTGTATTTAATAATTTCATCACAAAATGTCTTCTAACGTCTTTACTTGATGCAAACACTAACCAGCAGCTGCCACATTTGCGGACAATTTAAAAATCCATTGTGTGCACTGCCTTTTTAATATCGCTGGAAACTTTGAAGCAAACATGTTATTCAACCTGGAAATCATAGCAAAGTGGTGCAGAACTTTTTTTTAAAGCAGTTATCCAATTGGGATAGTGGGGCATAAAATCATGCAGATACAGGTCAAGAGTGTCCGTTAATGTTCAGCTCAGAGTGCTCTGTGCGACCGCTTTGTCAATGAGAATAACGAGAAGTTGGACTCAACAGAAATAAACACAGTCCATGCCGTGCAGCTTCAAGACATCCCATTTGTAATATGACTGATATTATCGCTATATCCTAAAAAGTTCAGAAAACATACAATCCCTTAATGCCACTCTCTAAATGTTGACTTTCACCTGTCATGGTTTGGATATAAGACGTTTGAGACGTTTTTCTCTCCTCTGTGCTTCAGCGACACGATTTCGTCTTGACTCTTTGTCCTACAGGAATGATTTCTTTCTCGCTTGCTGTCTCATTGAGTCTTCCCTCCCACTATCCCCTCCTCCCTCTATCTGTCTGTGTCTTCTCCTTTTAGACTGAGATTCTGGCTGACAGCTCTTTATTTACCTTACTCAGTCTCTACTTTGTTCGTCCCACTCGTTCTCTTGTTCCCTCCTTACTCCCTTGCATTCTTCCCAAACTTAACTTCTCACTCGACCCCGAGTGCAGTGAACATTTTTGAGTTTACAACTTATGTAACTGAAGTGGGCGACTTTCACATAGAAAAGGAACGAGACACACCTACTGCGTGTGGGACTAGATTTTCAGAAAATGTAGTCATGTAACAGATATTGTAGGTGTATGTGATGTTGCCTGATAAAGTTTTAAAGATAAGACTGGAACATTTTCCCCCTAGGAGTTGAATGTGATTTGAACCCCAGTATTACTTATACTTAATATGTATTAGTAAAGAGCTGAAACAAGAACCTCCCTGTTCAAAATGTCGGTTTTTGTCAGACCACCACCCACAAAATCTCACACAGGTCCAAGACATTCTCAGTCCAGTGTGTTTATCAGACAGCACAGCTAGAATTTTTATTGTCCAAACAGTGTTGAATACGACAGAGCTGTTACGGCTCTCGCTCCCCTTCTCCCCTTTCAACCCAACTGGTTGAGGCAGATGCTGCACCCCCCCACACTGAGTCTGATTCCGTTGGATGTTTTTTCTCTCCACGGTCAGTGTGTGAACCGTTGGCTTTCTCTATAATATTGTAAGGTCTCGACATTACTATGAAATGTGCCTTGAGAAAATGTTGTGATTCAGTACTAAGTTAAAGTACAAAAGAGAACACAAAAAATACATAAAGTGAGACATTTTCAATTATGTACTTTATTTTATCTTCAGCTCTGTTAAAACTTGATGGGAGCTATTCCAACGCATCATTCATTGTTTAACTTAATACAAATCTTAAAGAGTTTGAGTTGAAATAGTCTAAATAGTCTTGATATAGTCTAATTTAAAGTCCGACCTATCTAGAAAGGTGTTTCCCTCTGTAAACCAAATGAACCATGATCTGTTAGATACACACAAGGAATTTGACTCCGGTTTTTCTTAGCTCTCTTAGTACAAACAGTTAAAAAACAAACAAACATAGAAATAAACAAGAATAAAGACAAAAAACAAAGACAAAGCTATGTACAAAAGCTTAACAGTTTGGTGCATAGTGCATGGATGAAATAATAAATATACATATACAGTGTGCGCAGTATGTAGTAGATATAGTAGATATACCAGTTTTATCTCAGCATGGTTTGATGACTGTATTTCTGTTTCATGCTGGTTTAGCATGCTTCAAGCCTATTTAGGTTGGTAATGTTGTGCATTTACTCCCTCTTACTGTTAATCTTACTCTGCAGCAGATTTCCCGTCTTGACGATAGGAGAGGGCTTGGCGAGACAGACGCTGTTACACATCATGTCTTTGACGATCTGAAATCCCACAATCTGGCAGCAATATTTCAGTTTCATGTAAAATGTGGTGTAATGAGGGGTCGTCTTATTGGCACTATATCGGGACCTCTGTGTAAAAGGACTGGGCATCTTTTCCCTGTGCATGATGTCATTAAACGGCCGCAGGTTAGACTACTCCATAGATGTGTAGAATCAGGGCAGCTTACAGTTGACTCATACAATCAGGAAGCATCTTTTTGTGAATCTGGAAGCTGTGCCCTTAGTTCCCTCTGGCAGGACATTCACTAACATTTTGCTTGAGCTCTGTAACCAGTCATGGCATCCAGAATTTTCTCCAGGCCAAATCTGAATATTTGCTGTACTCCTTAGAAGAGCTGATGGATAGAAAGATCTGATGAGTGGACTTGATTAAATGTGTCTTTTGTGCTTTGGTATTAGCTTCTTTCGTATCACATGGAGCATGCGTCCTCACAGGCATCATGTGGTCGGGCGCACTCACACTTGAGGCATAAAGAATCAGGGCAGAACAGATGCAGATTCTCCTCTGACTCACACATCACATTATGTTATTTTTGTTCTAGCTTGAGTCCTCACAGTCAACAAAACTGTTGTAAGCGCACAAATTGGTCACTGTTTTTCCCAAACCAGCACTCGTCACGGACAATAATGTCAGAATAATGTCCACAGTAGCTTGTTGTTTTTTTTTTTACATGTGTAATGTAAGGAAAGGAAAGGTGAAAAATATAAACGAGACAATAATAAAAGAGAAAATGGGTGATGAGAGAAGAGAGAAGGAACGTGAACTCCAGAGGAGGACGGGAGATGAGAGATGCGGAGGCTGCTGGATGATGTTTGCATGGACGTCAGCCTCTGTTAGTGTCTCTGAATCTCACTCCACTCTCTCTTTCTATTGCTGTCTGTTGCTGTAGCTGCTCTCAGGTGTCAATGAAAAGAGGAATGAGGGGCTGACAGCACTGTTAGAGCTGTTGTGGAGAGCTAGAGGAGGATGGACACACACACACACACACACACACACACACACACACAAACTTACACACACTGACATTAAGACTGTATATTTTCAGTGTATATAATTATATATTTTTAATCTCTCAGACACGCTTATTTCCTATTTGAAATTGTCACTTCCTATTTTAAATCCATATATTCACACAGACGTACACAAGCTTTATTACACGTGATATAATCACAGATACAACTACAGTACACAACAGTAGCTTCAGCAAAAACAAGTGTTGGTTTCATGAGTTATCTGCTTCATGTGAACCGCAGCTTAATATTTTGGGAGGATAATGAAGAGTATTGTTAGTGTGACCTACTCTCTTCTGGCGTTGTGCAACAACAATCACTGGTAAAACTGAACTGAAATTTACATTATAACAACCAGTCTGACAGAGTATGAAAATGAATATTTCACAACTGTTCCTGGTTTCTCTGTCCTCTACCCGCCTCCTCTCCCCTCTCACCTCTTTTCCACCCATCTCCCGTCTCCTCTCCAATTTTCTCTGCTCACCCCAACCGGTTGAGGCAGATGGCCGCCCACATTGAGCCTGTATCTAGAGGTTTCTTCCAGTTAATGAGGGAGTTTTACCTCTCCACAGTCACCAAAGTGCTGCTCATTGTGGAAACTGTTGGGTTTCTCTATAATTTTTAAGGTCTGGACCTTATATTTAAAGTGCCTTGAGTATATATATTTATATGAGATAGTGTATATTATGATTTGGCGCTATAGAAATGTAATTGAAATAATGAATTAGAAGTGTGCAGTAAAAGCATAAACCACTGAACCTCAATCAAATGACTCTGAGCCACAATGACAAGCTCCTTTTCCATGACTGATGGCTGACAGTCGTCACAATGTTGAGCTCACCATCATGACAACTTTGGCTCAAAGTTGTTTTTAAAAATAGATCCTCTTCACAAAACTGTCACCGTCCATTGCAACCAAAGCATGCTTGTGTTGGTCTACCAAGCAGCTAATCAGTTATTACAGTCATTTTACAACACATAGTTTAAAGTGCATCGGCATCAGCCACCAGGTTGTGAGTCTAAATGGAAGAGATGGCGAGACCCAACACAGGGAGAGAGAGAGAGCAACATTTCTCTCTACCACTGGGCTGAACTGTGGAGCTGAAGGAGAAGAGGAGTGTGAGTAAGAGAGAAAGAGAGAGAGTGCTGCGATGTCAGCAAATAGACCCCAGGGAGAGACACTGAAAATAGAGAGAGATGCGTGGCAGGGTTGAGAGGAGCAAAGACTCTACTTAGGAATAAAGATAGCCAGCTACTGTGCTGCACTGTTGTTCCAGTATGGAGGGGGGACACACTGGATCTCTGAGCAGCAGCGTGGGATCGTTTCTTCCAATTCTAAACTCTGGTCCGACTACAACCTGCCGTCTCAGCTCAGCTGGTCCGGGGACAGAATTCAACTGGTCTTGGATGGATTTGGTTCTGCAATCAAGAGACAAGCTCAAACTTATAAACTAATATTGCATGGCAGCATCAACGGTGACTTCAGTGAAATGTGTGTCTTTTCTGACAAGGGAACAATTCTGTGTTGAAAGCTATGAAGAAAACTAGTTGAAATTCAAGACAGTTGACTATTAATAGTCCTGTAGTTTCCACGGGACCAGTGCTCTTTCTAAAGCCTTTTCATATTCAAAATGCGAGGATGACAACAAAGACGAAGAACTCATCTGTGTACTGGACTAAATGAAAGGTGAGAAAAGACAAGGAGAAGATTTGTTGAACATCTGTTTTGATTGCAAACAATTTGCCTTAAATTTCAAAGAAAAGGACCAAGTCAAACCAAGATCTGTAAAAAATAAGAAAATGAGGACTAGCTTGCAACAATGTGGTAGAAAACTGGACAAACTAATGACTGGTGAAGTCCAATCCTGTCAGAAAATGGATGGTTTTCTTGGCTTTAGACGGAATCATCATTGCTTGGCCAACTTGAGACTAGGAGGCACGATCCACTGGTTTGCCCAGAGGAAGATGTAAAGCAACGATAAAGCTCTTGCTAAATCCAACTCAAGGATTACAAATTCACTGAAGACTTGATGTCCTACATCAACAGTGCTGATTATGACACTGTGTCGAAGTGCTTCCCGTTGACCTACCCTCGATTGACTTGCCCCACTGGCTGTGATGCCTCAAGCAGACATTGTACAAAGGTGACCGGATATCTCAGTGTTGGGGTCTGAAGTCTTGTGACCCCTGGTGTGTGTTGGTGCGAGTTTCTTGCACAAACGGTATATATGAACATGAATGTGGAAGGGCTATGCTGAGGTTGTCGGGTGTCGCACCAGCTCCATCAGGCCACGAGTGGCGATTTCAATGTTCTGTCGGGGTGGACTGTAGTGACGTTGAACCTCGCTGTATCTGGTTGGCAGTGCTCAGGGGTATTTCCCCTCACGTCTCACCAAGGCGGATACCCATCGCATCACCAAGAAGACGGGGCTTCCGGAGGGCCATACAGCGCCATCGATTGTCCTGGGTACGAGGGCAGACAGTAGATATGGGTCGCCAGTACTGTATTTTTTCTTGCCAACTGATTGCATGTTTCAAGGTCTATCAAAAGGAATCCAAACCATCCTTTAGATACTCATCAGGACACAAACATTTTAAAACTATTAAGTTTAAAGCAGACAAATAAAATTATTTCAGAATTAGTGAGTCTTTGACGAACAACATGCAGTTACATGCAATAAAAGCTATTACTTATTATGGAAGTTTTTATGATGTCTCAAGCTTTCATGCTTTGTTTTTGTTAGCAATTGCATGCAACCTTGCACCGGAGGAACTATGTTGTCATTTGTTGGTCAACGAGTGTTCACATAAAGCAACCTGTATGTAGAAGTTGAGAAGGCAAACAACTGTGACAGTTGTTTTAAAGATTTGAATTTCTTGTTAAATGTTCGTTATGGATTTATTTTTCTGAAAAGTGGAAACTTTAAAAATCAAGCACAACCTGGACAAATGTAGATTTCTATTGGTTAGTTTTTTGGTAAGCTGAAAAATGTAGAACTATTCTTTTTTATTTTTTAGCCACTAGTTGCTAACACAACACTGACACTTCATCATCTTAAGCTTTTAGGTGAACTTGGTTGCAAATATTTGCTGACATCCACTTCCAGCAGTTACAGAGCAACATGAGGTGCAAACAAGCTTTACAAGAACACAAAGTTATATTGTGGGCAACACTAAGCTGAAAGATACTTAACACTTTATAGGGCTGAAGGGAAAGGGCAGAGTTGGTGATCGCTCTCTGTGTCTTAGTCACTATGATTGACTCCACTCTTCTCATCTGACCCAATGTTGATAATAATAATGATAAGTGCAGCTTTGAAGTTGAATGAATTGGACCTATGTGGGCTGTGGTAACCTTCGTGTGCACTGAAAATTAAATTCAAGTCTTGATTTGACCAACTTTCCTGAAGCAAGTGCTTTTGCTCCCTTTACAAGTGTATAATGTGGAGTGGTGGAATGAAGGACCAGTCACTTGGGAGAAACAAAAGTGTTACTTTTGTTCAGTTATATCTGCGGTGCTTTCAGAGTGGTATCAGCTCTATACTGGACACACTTTGGATGTTGCCATCGGTCCATCCTGGTATATGAGGCATCTCTAGAAACAGCAATGGCAGCATCGGCAAAACTCCTCATTTCCTATCTGATCTGATGACTGTGGACAGGTGTATTTCCTCTGGGACGTTTCTTCCGCTATCTTGCTTTAACCTTTCCTGTCTTTTCTGATCAGCGCAAGGGAGGGACGCTTAAATTCACTGTCCTTGTCCTTTTCCGCCATGTGGGTGTCCTGGTTTTATCACAGGGAGTGAAGGTTAAGGTCTGTGCTGTGTGAACTCCATCCTGTGTCAGTATAGAGACTGATTCAGCACACTGCGTTTCATTTGTGTGTGTGTGTGTGTGTGTGTGTGTGTGTGTGTGTGTGTGTGTGTGTGTGTGTGTGTGCGTGTGTGTGCGTGTGCCTTCTTTTGGTGTTATGTAATGTTGCACTGAGGGGGCTGTTGACTAGCAGAGGGGACAAGAGATGAGGCTGATGCCCTCACTACGCACAGAGATTCATGTAGCCTTATATAATCTCTTGTGTGTACAGTATGTAGACGTGTGTGAGTGTGTGTGAGTGTGTGTGTGTGTGTGTGTGTGTGTGTGTGTGTGTGTGTGTGTGTGTGTGTGTGTGTGTGTGTGTGTGTGTGAGGGTGTGTGTGAGGGTGGTGTGTGTGCGTGGTTGTGCTTTTACGTCATCTTTTCAAATATTCATCAAAACTCACTGCTTATAACATGTGTGTTTGCTGGCAGAGGCAGTGTTTTAGTTATCCTGTGTCGAGTATACACTTTGTGTGTGAGTGTGTGCGTTACCATACAAAGTACCTGTCACTTTGTGTTATCTGTGTCTGTGTATGCAGGCTGGATGTGTGTCTTTTTGCATCGTGTCACTCTTTCTCTCTCGGTGCAGCTCACTCTGCTGTGCTCTGAATGTTAGACAAGCACAATTAAATCATTAAATAACGAATGACGAGTGTGTGACATTCAAATTCTAATCCAAGTTAGTGAAGTGAAATGATGAGTGCAGACGAGTAAACTGCAGGCCCATGTATATGATGATTAAAATTATCTTTAGTTAATTCGTAAAAGTGGGTAAAAAGTGAAAAGAATAGAAATAAATAAAAATGTAATAAAATAGAGTGAAATGAATAATTAAATATAGCGCATCAAATAAACTTGTAGTAAGTAAGTGAACAAAAAAGAATAAATAATAAAACAGGCTGAAATACAGATAAATGGGCAAATAAACAAATACAATTCAAATGTAAGCTAGAATAAAAAGGTTTTGCTTTAAAAATACATCTTTAATACCCAGCCCTAGAATCTATTGTAAATATCAATAATCCATCTTTTTACTGTCATAATAATTCCCAGACAAAAAAAACACACTGGCATGTTGGCATTTCACACATTTCATTTTGTGGGTGAGTGGGTAAGTGTGAGTGAGTGAAAGAGAGATGGGGAGGGAGAGGTAAACATGCACAACATGCACAACATCTCACCTCTGTGTACATTCCCTCATGTGTGTAAAATGTCACCTGCAGAGATGTCAGATGATCAGGGATCCAACACAACAACGTATCCACAGCTACTACACACACACGGAAATGTCAGTGGGCAGGAATCCTCTGAGGTTATTTCATTGTGTTGAAGGCTGATGGTGAGAATAATACATATTATATCATGAAAATGTCATTGTGAAGTAAAAGCCCTACAGGTATTTGAATGACCACAAACTGCTACTAGATGTCCTGATCAGAAAGTGAGCCAGCAGCACAAACTAACTCAGCCTGTCAGTATAACAAGAATTATTGTCATTTGTTTGAACATACAACAGAAAGAAATGAATCCAAACTGATTGGCTTCCCTCTGTGGAAAATGTGTGTCTCCTCCTCTCCTCTCGCTCGAACTATTCTTGGAGGCGAAGGTTTCTCCAAAGCTCGACCAGCCACTTCCTGTCTCAAGAAACACTCTTCCTGTTGTTTTTGTAACTGGCTTGGATCGGGGTCGGGGTCTTTTTTATCCGTGTCAGCGTGCAGTTGATGTTTTCACCCCGTTCATTCTTTGATCATACTCCAGAAGTGAGATGACAACATAATCTCTATGATCCATCCTCCGTAGTGTCCACTGTGTTTTGTCCCTTCTGGTTTTAAACTACCTCTCACCTCTTAAAGGTCCAGTGTGTAAGATTTAGGTGAAAGGGATCTATTGGCAACTATTGTAGAATAATCCTCATGATGTTTTCACTAGTTTGTTTCATCTAAATTGTATGAATTGTAGTTTTCTTTACCCCAGAAAATGCCCTTTATATTTAAATACTTTATATTTACATGGAGGGGGTCCTCTCTATGTTTTTTACATTAGTCCAGACTGGACAAACTAAACACCATTTGAGTTTTTATGACAACTGAAGCTACCACAGGTTCTTTTTCATGTTTGGAAGGAGAGGGTGAGGTGAGGGGTGTTCAGCTGCAACATGCAACTTCAACACTAGATATCACTAAATTCTACACACTGTACTTTTAAGCTCCACTAATAAATATTTGTATTGTAATAATGTTTAAACTGACTGCTTTGCATGATCATATTTACAGTTTGTTCGATGTTACTCTTGAAGCAGACGACTCGACACAGTATCGACATTTTAAAGCAGAACGTTTGTTAAAAGATGTTTCTCTCTTGTCTCTCACCTCACATCACTGAAACACATTGCATTGCACTCATTTCAGAGGGCTGTCACTGTTTTTAAACACACATCATGGATTGTACATGCATCGCACATCTCATCCTCTCACTATCTATAAACAAAGCCAAAATATCCCAGAAATGAATGCTGCCGTCTTGTGCCTATGACGACGACAGTGGCTCATGCTGTGTGTCAGACTCAGCTGTCAATCATTGTGCTGAGAACTGTTTATTTACGACAGAAATAAGCACTTCCACTTACATTGCGGAGGTGTGGTTTATGATTGATGCTCCAGTCAGCCACCAGGTGGTGATTGAGACGCTCTGGCTTCACTTTTGGGGAGTAATCATGTTGTCCATCATGACTTGAGTCAGTCGGAGCTGTCAATGGTGACCTGTCGCCCATTTATGTTAAAAAAAACTTATTAAGAGCAAACTAAACAGACTAATATACAATTGGACAAACATCAGTGTGATAGGAACTACCTGAAATGATAGAAACCATCTTTACTTTGACATTTTAGTTCGGTTCATGTCCCATCAAATAATATGGAGTATATTGCAGCTAGCCACCAGGGGGTGATTCAGATGATTTGGTTTCTTCTGAGTTGCCATGTCATCCATCTTTATATACAGTTCATGAGCTCAGTTCAACGTCAGTCCTCAGAATATTGTAGACTGATTATCCACTTGTTTTTTTATCCAGACACATCAACATGTTCCCATGATTTGTGGTTAGTCTGCTGACAGTCTGTTGACAGTGAAAACAATGACAGAGAATACCAGCTCAGATGGTACCGATATAGCTGGAATGCAGAGATAACTGTCGAAAGCTTAATTATGAACATCCGTAATAAATTCAAACATTGTGTGGGTTAGCAGTGTTAGCCGCTGTGTTGACTCTCACTCTCTGTGAAGCTCCCTTTGTCTATTGTTCATCAAATGTTCCAGATGAGTGTTTATGAGCCCTAATATGTTCCTGTTGTTCCATGACTGGTATTTATAGATTATGTATTTTTAACTCTGCCATTGTTGGCTGGAGGTAATAAATGTGATTAAAAGTGATTATAGCGCTTCCTCTTTGGAGAGAGGAAGTCTCTGAGAGATTCCTGGCATTGGTGAAATTCTGCTCAGGTCGGATTTGGAAAGAGTCCTCAGTGAATGGACCACATACACCCACTTCCACCCACACACACTTCCCTTAAATGTGTTCAGCCATGGATGAATAAACAATCTCACACAATGATACTGGAGATATTCCTGAGGATTCATATGGTAACGTTCTGTTTCATTTCAAAGAGGGAAAGGAAAGAAAAGTGTTGAAACATTTTCTCTCTCCTCAACAGGCTAAAGGGCGGAGAGATGGTATGGTGTCTTCCAATGAGAACAGGCGCCGGCCGCTGTCATCGGGTGAGGTGGAGGGTGTGTCGTGGCAGGGCCCGCGGACCATTTTCCTGCAGAAGAACTCACAGGGATTCGGCTTCACTCTGCGCCACTTCATCGTCTACCCGCCAGAGTCGTCCCTCCACAGCCTCAAGGTCAGTCACTTTGGCCCGAGCCTTTTATATCTCGAGAAATGTCACTCACTTCTGCCATTTACTACTCAGTAATTCTTATTATAACAGATGAGTACTCTCTATTATTACCTTAATACTCTGCACTCGTGGGTTTGATCACACCCACCTTTGAACTACATTTTTCATCTTTGATCCCAAACCTGATAACATCTGACAGAGAACGACACACAGACAGACACACAGACAGACAGACAGACAGACAGAGTACTGTCAACCACCTCTAGGGCTGTTCCAACTAGTTATGTTGTAAACAAGTGTCTCCAGAAGCACATTTTACCAAGAAATCACATGCGGCTAAAAATAAAAGTCAAAATTAGCTTCTCAGCTGCAGTGTGAAGCTTTGATGGTTCCAGACCTAATCCTGTATATCTGATCGTTACAGTGAACACAGAGGTCGAGCGATTTCTGGTTAAATAGTTTGGATGAAGCAACTTTCCCTCTAGGCTGTCAGTTTGCTAACTATGGACAGGGTAAAAAGAAAGTTAAGATTGGATTGGAAATTTACCATCAAACTTATTTTCATAAAAATGGGTCACACTGGGTCATGTTTTATAATTATTAGAACTGGTCTCTGAACCCTTGCATGACAGCATGTTGCTGACCAGTTCCACACGACATCTGGAGGCTGATAGATCTGTTTTATCCAAAAAGGGCTTGAATAGACATAATCATGTTTCTTGTGGGGTGGAATGGTAGAAAAGTGGTTAACACTTGCCTCACCAAGTGCAGGTTTTCTCCAAATTCCTCTCACAGTCCAAAGACATGCAGCTCAGGTTAATTCCTTTTATATGTAATCAGCCTGTCTGTGGTCTGTGTATATGGTATATAAAGGCCTATAACACATAAGGAAAAAATATTTCCATGTCAAACAGTAAATCTGAAGAATGCGCTTGACTGTAAGAGTTAGTTCATTTAGTCTATGAGTCATCTGCTCCACACACTTATGACTGATGTAGTACTCTAGTACTATAGTACTGTAGTACTGTAGGGCTGTAGTACTGTAGTGTTGTAGTACTGTAGTGAGTTAGTACTGTAGGGCTGTAGTACTGTAGTGAGGTAGTACTGTAGTGTTGTAGTCCTGTAGTGAGTTAGTACTGTAGGGCTGTAGAACTGTAGTGAGGTAGTACTGTAGTGTTGTAGTGAGTAGGACTGTAATAGTGAATTATTGTAAGACTCTAGTTCTGTGGTGCTGTTGGACTGTAGTACTTTACTGTAACACTGTAGAACTGTAGTTCTGTAGTAGAGTAGTACTCTGTCAGCGACCTGGACAGAGGAAGCACAGAGAGAAAGCTGATAAGGCAGACAGACAGTTTTTATGAAATCGTTTTTGGGACAATTACACACTGAGTCAGGTTCTGAGGTGTTTCTTTTGTCAGTGAGACAGTCAATGAGACAGACAGATTCAGTCAGTCCTGGGTTGCGTGTAATGCGCGAGCTTAGCAGCGCCTCCCTGTGGTCCTTGTCTTTAACATCTTCACTGTGTTTCTCCAACAGGATGAAGAGAATGGAAATGCGTCTGGATCAGGTGACTGTCTCTCGCTTCTATTGACTTAATTAGCTACACATTCAGGATTGGATTATGTTGTGCATGTTATTTACACGGTCAGCAGAGAGTGTCAGATAGCCTCCATTTTGTAGTTTTTATTGAAATTTCAGCAGTTCGGTAAAGAACCTTAAAGGGCACAAAGCTCAGTTCTGACTGGCTTGTGTAAAAAAATTAAAGACTGGTATATGAACTGTATTAAATCAAAGTGTCCTAGTCTTTTACAGTAGAAGTTACATTCACTCATTCACACACATTCATACAGCGTAATATATGCTGCGCTTCTTCTATCACACACTGCCAGGACACTGGTCAGGGACTATTTTTGGTGCAGTATCTTGCCCAAGGACACTTTGACATACGGACTGGTGGAGCAGGGGATCGGACCACCAACCTTCTGCGTTGTGGATGACCCACTCTGCCCTCCAGAAACTGAAAATGTGCAAATTCGAACTGTAAATCGTAAATGATCGACATCAACACTTAAAAAAATCACTATATAATATTCACTTCAAATACTTAACCGTAGCGCAACAAATTAGTGTGAGCTTCTGTTCCAGCGTCGAAAAAATGTTTGCAGTGTAGAAAGAACAGCACAAGTGTGTTCAGCTGCTGGATAACTCAAACATTTAAATTACGGTTAGTTCAACAAGAAGATTCAATTCAATAAGTAATTATGTACTCTAAGATTAATATTTAGTTTCAGAAACACAGACTTTACACTATGCAAAGCTGAGTATCACTGGAAGAATCAGGGAATTTACATTCCTTATTAGGATCCATTGTGTTCTGCTTCTAAATGAATTTGGATTCTGAATTTGTGTGTCGTGTGTAAGCAGGTCGCCGGTGGTCTCATTTGGAGCCGATGGACACCATCTTTGTGAAGAGTGTCAAAGAAAATGGCCCTGCTCAACAAGCTGGACTGTGTACAGGTAAAATGCACACACACACACACACACACACAACAATGGGCCCTGTTAGAATGGACAGAATGCTTTTCGCATTCCTGTCTGCATAAGAGGAAAAGTAAATTTGTGGTTCTTGACATTTTATTCTCCCTGCTGTCCAGACAACCTGTTTCATTATCCCCATGGTTCAGGAAATGGGCTCGATATTTCTTTATATTACCTGTGGAGTTTCCTGACATTAGAGCTTATACATACATAGGTTATGTGGTAGCTATGTGGTAAAGCTCTGTTGTGGGAACCCGTCAGAACCTGAATTCACCACTACCTTCCAGCTACACTGATGATACAGCTGTGTATCAGTGCAGCAAGTGTAGAGAATAAACAGTGAAGGGCCAAAATTGAACCTTGAGGATCACCACCATTTAATTTAAAGTTGAACCATCCATGAGGACATTTTCTTGAAGCAATCAAAAATAGTACAAGAGGCCAGACAGACAATGAAATCTCTCTAAAACTACGTGGATGTAGGTTTCGATATGATGCACTTGTTATGCTTAGCCCCAAACCTCTAAAAACAGTGGGAGCATAAAAGGTAGGAAAATCATATCCAAAATTAGAATTGGTTGTCAGCAATGTGAGTTGTAAACAGATGGGCGTTGAATAAATTATAATGTCCATCCTCAAAGATTGATGATCTTTGCCTTAAAAAAATACTTTGTTCTCCTCCATATTTGTCTGTGTATAAAAAAAAAAAGATTGAATCTACTTTTGTATTTACAGGTAATATTTTTTCTAATAAAGCACGAAAGAAAAATACACAGCATTGTAAGAGCTGTCAAGGAATAGGGTGGATGAGGAAAGTGTCCTTTCATACATAACATCTTGCTGTATTGTGTGTGTGTGCTCCAGGGGACAGGCTGGTGAAGGTAAATGGGGAAAGCATTCTTGGGAAAACCTACTCTCAGGTGATCGCACTCATCCAGAACAGGTGGGACACTGATGTTTCTAAATCCAACTGTAAGGTCACAGCCGACCTCCTGTTTCTATGCTGACGTGCATTGATTTGTTTTGCGCAGTGAAAACATTCTGGAGCTCTGTATTATGCCAAAAGATGAGGATGTGTTGCAGTTGGTAAGTGTGAGTATGATCTTTCTTCTGTTTTCTCTTCTTTCCTTCATTTCTCCTTTGTACCATGTAAAGCAGTCAGCCAGGTGTTTTACGCAAAAGCATGGATTGCATGACAGCTTTAATTCATCTATTCACTTATTGAAGCTAAACCTCCTTAAAAAACTGTACTATCATCAGTGGGAATAACATAAAATGAGTTTGAACAGATGGAATGCATTAAAGAAGGAGATATAACAACCAACACATTATGAACACCTGCTTTTTATATGACATTTAAATTAAGATTTATTCAAATTATTTTATACACGTGCAAAGAATTAATGAATATAAATGTTTGGACTGGTCATCATAAATAGTTAAATATTGTGATTGACCTTTGACAGGACAAGGTTGTGACGATATCTCCCTACTTGTCCATAACATCACATGTGCAAAGACAAACTCTGACATGTTCCTTTATTACTACACACTGTAATTGTTTGAGACTCCACACACACTGTCCTGCTTGTTCGCTTAGTGAAACAGATTTGATTGAACAAATTTATTTTGCAAGACTTTGATGTGATTTCACTTTTTTTTTAACACCATTTAAATAAATCTATACCTTCACTAAGGTAAAGAAATACATTAACATGAAAATAAAAGGCAGTGGAAGGTGATAGAAGATAAGAAATGTTATTATAACTGACAGTAATCACTTTGTTAAAGGTAATAAAGTTCTTATATTGGTTGTACAATAAAGATTAAGCTTATATAGGGAAAAAACGAAGAAATATCGCTGCATGGTGCACGCTGTAGCTGCCTCACTCTGCCCTCCAGCTGTTCCTGACACATTTTTTGTTTCGTCCTGTCTGTCATGTTTTACATTGTGCCCTAACCCCTCCTGTCCTCAGGCGTACTCCCAGGATGCCTATCTGAGAGGCAATGATCCATATTCAGGTGAAGCCCAGAACCTCCCAGAGCCCCCACCTCCTTCTTACCCATCCACTAAACCTGGCTCCATGGTCTCCGAGCCTAGCAACACTCTCCTGGACAACTGGCAGTGCCGACCTGGCCCCACCACCTCGCCACTGGATAACCAACCCCCCGCTGCCTCTACGCCCACCTCCGGCTGGTCCGGGGGTCCTGAGGATTCAAGCGGGCACTTTACCCTCTCGGGGCGGCACCGTGGCAACTGCTCTTCAGCCATCAGTGCGCTGGACTTTCACTTTGCTAACCACAATGCTGCCATTGCCTCCGCAACACTGCCTCCGCCAAGGAAGAGCAGCCTACCAGCCTCTGCCCGTGCCCACACTGACGCCCTCTGCCACCAGGCTCTGTCTGAGTGGTACTACAGCCAGGCCGAGGCCGCAGAGCGCATGTCCCCACGCCACCGCAGTATCTCTCAGGATCGTTTAGTGGAGCTGGGGCTGGGGTTGGCACTTGGCCCTGGGCCTTCGACTGTCCCCAAAATATCTGCAGAGCAACGCAGAAGAGAAACCCTCCTGCAACACCACCAGGCAGCTGCTGCTTCCCATGATTCCTTTTGGCTAGGTAGCTGGGGTGGTGCATCAGGACCAGGAAGCAGGTCGTGCTCAGAGGGCCTTTTGGCAGCCTACGCTGAATACGAGCATAACTATGGGCGTTCTGTTGAAACGCTGGCACAAGCCTCTGCACTGGTCTTACCACACCATGAACACCTTTCACAAAGCCCCCAGAAGACAAAACTCAGCGAGCAGGTAGACCTTAAAATCTCAGAAGGGCATCAGCACCAAACTATAGTTGCAGCCCCCACTACAACCCCCTCAGCAGTGCCTCCTAGTGATAGGCAGTCAGGTCAGCAGGTAGCCGAACCCCAAACAAGACGAGTAAAAGAGGAAGAGCCAGTGGGCTACAGAAGCTACAGTCCTTCTTTCTCCCATAAAACTGGCCATCCCCTCCAGCAGGCCCACTCCTTTAAAGAGCCCAGCTACAGTGGCCCCCGCCTCAACTTGAGCCCCAGCAGCAGGAGCATCCCTGCAGACAGCAGGGGGCTGATGGTACCCAGGCCCAAGTCCACACCTGCCCTGTCTGCGTCAGAGGAGGAGAGAGTCCGGCTTGGGGTGGACAGGAAGGTCATTTCTCCCAACTCTCTGAATCAAGAGGTGGTACTTCGGCAGAAGAAGCCTCCTTTAGGCCGTCGGACCCCTATTCAGCCTCTTCGACATCCCCACTACACAACACATGTGGATTCACCAGAGCCCCTTGGATCAATGCCTTCACCAGGGACCCCCTCTCCTGTGTCTGGGGGACCTGCCCCTAACCGTAGGACCAATGGAAGCCTGGCGCGGCATGCATATGACTCTCTGTCCTCCATTCCCTTCATAGGTTAGTGATATTTCCTCTTATGCTACAAGTGGTGTGAAATGTCTCTTACAAATTAACACATTTTGAGATGTTGGGATGTTTGTTTTATATGTCAATATAATGATTGTACTCTCTGTTCATTTACTCTCTGTTCATTTAGTATTCATCTGTATTTGTTTTTGACTGAGTTGATGAATGCTTGTCTATTTGTCTTTAAACCTTGTCCTGTCCATCATTTGTACACTGTCTTATATCTGAAAGCTTTTTCTCAAAATCAGAGCTGCTCTGGAGGCAGAAAGAATCTCACAGGCTCTCATAGGTGAATTGTTGGACCATAATTGCTACAAACAGAAAGTATTCAGGCTAGTTTAAAATGAAAGTTAGCTTTTATTATTTGGGTATGAATGGCACTTTTTAAAATGTAATTCTTTTTTTCTGCAGAGAGGTTGTGCTGCTATAAAGTGTAGCCACTCACCCCTCGGTAATAAAGTGAATATTAGCAAACCTTTTAGCAATGTTACTGACATTACTGAGATAGTTCACTGGAGAGAAATGCACTTCTGAGGTTCCCAAATGAGACACTCTCCTCCTCCATCGATCATTTTTGGCCTTACATGGTGTTGTTATGGCTCGCACAGAAGTCTAGTAACAAATCACTTAGACTCAGATCCTCCCATTCAACCCATACAGTTTCCTTGTATTGTTGCCAACTTGAGCTCTGTCTCCCAAAAGAAGTGCTTCCTGGGAGCTCCCCACTTGACTCCCACCCAGATTGCTGGTACATTGAAACAGTACGCTTATGTCTGAAAAAGGAGATAAACCACAAACCTAAAAGCTCCTGTAAAAGGATTTTATTTGCAGTTTTGATGTGTCGAGCAAAAGGCTCTTTCTCTGACTCAGTTTCAAACTTCCTCTGACCGAGTCTGAGGAAGAAGAGCCTTGTGCTTTTTAAAAAAACATTAATATTTTGTTAATCCACCATCCATTAAAATTATTTTATAGGTGTCCACGTCCCAATATTTGTTTAGCACAAACAACAGTCAGAGCCTTCCTCTCAGCAACCCAAGGTTGCAAACAGCAGTGCTCAGCCCAGTGATTATTTCATCATCCTCTCCAGAAGTTTGGTTCCACAACCAGTTCTGTGCATGGCTGTGAGGTGTTGTTAATTGTTCCTTCTCACCCCCCCACACCAACTCTGGGTTTTTCACCAACACCGGAGATATATCCCCAGAATCAGCCTATGATGCCAGGCACACAATCCGGAGGCTACTGACTGTAATACTGGATTTTATTTTTACATAGAGTTTCTTTGGATGGATGGTTGGCTGGTAGGTTGGTTGGTAGTCGTGTATCTGCCTCCACAGTAGCTCTGCCTCAGGGAGATGTTCCCACCTGAGGAAACTGCTGTCTTGTCAGTGTCTAACCCCTTGTGTCTCCCTCCCTGTTGCTCACATGTGATGATGACTTTGCAGATGAACCCACCAGTCCTAGTACTGACCTACAGGCCTGCTATGTACCAGCCTGCTCTGTGGTGTCCGGTTCGCAGGCCTCCACTGTGGCCATCCTCACTT
Organism: Paralichthys olivaceus; assembly: GCF_024713975.1. Taxonomy (NCBI): domain Eukaryota; kingdom Metazoa; phylum Chordata; class Actinopteri; order Pleuronectiformes; family Paralichthyidae; genus Paralichthys; species Paralichthys olivaceus. The sequence goes on along the minus strand of NC_091113.1, from coordinate 17,165,172 downwards.
CCACCTCTGTCTCCCCCACCCTCTCCTCCATCTCCTCCTTTGTCCGACTTCATTGTCAGGACTGCAGTGAGTCTCACTCACCCTCTGTGAATACTGGAAGGCTTTAGAGAGGGCTAGACCAATAGAGAGTTTGCTTCCTATTGTGTTTTTGAGCCAACATGACAAACAGTTATGTAATGATCGTGGCCTATATTTGTCTGGCTTTTCCCCTTTGATTCAATTTCTGCTAGTAGTTCCATTTCAGCTAAATCTTACACACTGAACCTTCAATAATTAGTGTACATTTCTAAGAAAGAAATTCATTTTGGTATTTCAGATGGCTTTAAATACTACATTACCCATGAGTTTTAGGTTCCATTGCTGTACAGATGAAGCCAGTGATGCAAATCAGTGCAGGAGCTAATTCAGAATGCTTTGTTGCTGCAGTTGATAACAAATCAACCTTTGTTTCATAGTGATATAATTTCAAATGAATCAGCAAAATCAAATTCTTTATCTTATGTACACTGTGTCTGATAGCTTTAAGCTGTTCCTTGGGTCATAGTTGACTTGTCTTATTACATCACCATCAAAATAATTCGATGGCATGGTATGAATATTTCAGTTTGTCTTGCCACACTGGGAGAATTGTATCCCATCTTATCTTCATTTTCATTTGAGACTTTAAACTGGCATTAACTTGCATAGCGTAAATGCATCCAAAACTTAGGTACTAGGTAGTCAGCTGTTCTTTTTAATGTGTACTACACACGTCTAACCCTTTAATCCACCCCCCTCTCTATTGTAATATCCATTTAACACTCATCTTCTTCTCGTTTCTCATGTCACCGCCATAGATTCCATATTTAAACCCTCTTCGTCATACTCCTCTCCTCTCTTGTCTGACATGTCTTTCATCCCTCTTCAGGCAGCATTAAAGGTCGTCGCTCCTCTTACCTACTGGCCATCACCACCGAGAGATCCAAGTCCTGTGACGAGGGGCTGAACACCTTCAGGGAAGAGGGGCGAGTCTTCTCGTAAGTCAGGAACTCAGACAAGCTGTATTAATAATGAATAGGTCCATAGTTTATAGTCTTAGAGATTACATCACACTGTCCACACTCAGTGCTGTAATTTCTTTTCTTTCTGCTCCACAGCAAACTACCAAAAAGGGTCAAGAGCTTTTTCACTGATGGGGTGAGTTGTTGTAAGGAGCACATATACAGCATGCAACAAAACTGACAGCAGCCCTAATCAGTGTCAATGAATTGTTAATTGTAAAGTCCTGTCCATTTCAAAGACCAGGAGAAGTTCAATAAATCTGAGGAACCGAAATGTTTGACTCATTAAACTATGATAAAATGTCCATATTAAAGAACCAACTGCGACAACAGTAAGTAAACTTTTATTTTTGATGGCATGTAAGCTTGATCTGTCCATGGATGATACCAGTCTGACACAAAACCCACAAAATCCTCCACTGCTGCAGCTGTGTTTCACTTCAGGCTCTTTCACAGTCTGCTTTCTGTCTAGTTCAGTCACTTCCTCATGATGAGGAGCCTCGTTCCATCAGACACAACCTAGGACAGATGTGAGGAAGCTGGGGTGTTCACATGTTCTTTTATAACACTGTTCATGAAATGTGCCTCAACAGGAAATCATAGGTGTGATTACTTTTGTTGCTATGAATACAGGTGAACTGACTTTTGTTGCATATAGGTCGTATCAGGAATTAAATCTGATTAATAAATTATATACAGCATATGGGTGTTCTCAGTTTTGTCGCATACTGTTCATGTATTTTCTGTTTCTATTCCGTTCATTTTCCAGCAACAAAGCAAACAGTGTCAGATGGTAATCCCTTAATATCCCAACTCTGTGTTTCAGTCTCTGGAGAGCCTGCGAGCTCAGGAGGAGGCCAGGTCCAAACGCCACTCCACTTCTGAACTGGGAACCATCACTTTCAGTGATGTGCGTAAGGAGGGCTGGCTACACTACAAACAGATCCTCACGGAGAAGGGGAAGGTACAACACACACACACACACACACACACACACACACAAACACACACACACACACACACACACACAGCTGCAGCAAGCTGTTTGGACCTTCAATGAGCCAATTGCAGTTGTATGTTAAGCTTTCCAAACTGGCAACAGTTGAACCAGTTGAAATGCATGTTAGTATTGATTACTAAGCAATGGATCCTTCATGTCAGACAGAGACAGATAAAATCATACATTTTGAACGAGTGACTGTACGTCATCCATTTTATTTGTATGACCCATATTCACAAATCACAATTTGTCTCATATGGCCGAACAAGGTGCACCCTCCTGTGTTCTTAACCCTCAACAAGAGTGAGGAAAAAAGTAGAACCCCCAGAGAGAGGGATCCCTCTCCCAGGATGGACAGAAGTGTGATAGATGCCACAAGTAACAGAGCACAGTGTTGCCATGTGGACAAATCCAAACCATGACAGATTTTCCATGTCAGGTTAAATTTGATGCTATTGCTATGATTGGACAGCTGCTGTTTGGGTGAGGGATGTAGAGAAGAGTTAATAAGGAGCTGCCTCATATAGATATTTGATCCCACAATTCTCTCCAGTTTTTCTTTCTGTCTCCTCTCATTGTAGAAAGTTGGTGGTGGCATGCGGCCATGGAAGCGCGTCTTCTCCGTGCTCCGTTCCAATTTGCTCTTCCTCTACAAGGACAAGCGAGAGGCGGTCCTTCACGGGGCGGGGGCGGGGCCCAGCCAGGACGAGCACCCCCCGGTCAGCATCCGCGGCTGCCTGATCGACATCGCCTACAGCGAAACCAAGCGTAAGCACACCCTGCGGCTCACCACGCAAGACTTCTGTGAGTACCTGCTGCAGGCCGAGGACAGGGACGACATGCTGGCCTGGATCAGGGTGATCAGGGAGAACAGCAAGACCGACAACGAGGTAAGATCTTTACACCGAGTTAGTCTTGTACAGTTGAAATGAACTTAAACTAACTCCTACTTCTCATTTATCCTAGGAGATTGGTTTCTCAAGACAAGCTCTTATCAACAAGAAGCTGAATGATTACAGAAAACACAGGTCAGCATTGGGGATCAACAATAATTTAATGTTTCTAAAAGCAAAGAAAGCCTACTTTGTACAACTGAGTTCATCTCGAGACACTATTGAAAGTATTAAGACCTGAAGAAGAACACACACTTAACGTGTTCAAAGAATAACCTCTAATTACAACCCATTTGATTTTCAGCCATCTTTGTTTCTCTCTCTTGCTGCAGTCTGACAGGTAGCAAGCCAGATTCCTCCCCCAGAGTCCACCGGATGATGCCTCCCTTCCTCCTGGCTAAGACTGACAACACCTTAGTGAACCGCACCTCCAGAGCAGGTGGGTACAGACTTGGCTCTGCTCCGTGTTCGCCATCGTACCACACACTGCTACCTGCTGGCTAAAAGCAACAAACGTACCACTCACAGATTAGTGTGGCTTTTTATTAGATTAGATATACTTTATTCATCCCACAACGGGGAAATGTACATGTTACAGCAGCAGAAAGAAAGTGTAGTATACACTACAGAAATTAAAATGGAAAAGGCAATGAAACAAAAAAACAGACAGAAATTTATGTAACCTACACAATGAAAAAGAAAACAATCGACCTGCAAACAGACAATGTGCAAAAGGATACTGAGGATAAAAGAGTGGCATGATATAAAAGTATTGTAATGTAAAGTATATAAGTAATATTGCCAAAGTAAATGACCATGATATAATTAATATTGCCAAAGTAAGTGACCATGACATGAATAATACTGCAAGGCATAAATGAAATAAAATGAAATAAGAAAATATTGCAATGTAAAGTGACCATGATATAAGTACTATGGTAAGGTAAGTGTTTCCATGATGATATAAATAATATTGTACATTGTAAGTGATTTTAGACATTGTAAGTGGTAAATGTAAATATTAAAAATATTAGAAATATTAGAAATGTAAATACGGATAAATAAAAATAAAAATACAGCCATGGTGAGTAGTAGTGAGTCGAGACATATGCCCCCGGCATTTGTGTTCACAGGAACATGTAACAATGAAAAGTAATTGACTATGTATGAAAAGATTTTCCTGTATAAACTACAGGTATACGATGAGTCACAATTAAAACCAAGGACTGTATTTTGGTCGCTTGAGATTAAAAATAGCTTCTTATTTAAAAGCTTGTGACCTAAATCATTTTATTGGGGAAGATACTGGACCCTGCCATACTAATCTACACAGTGATAGCTTACGGCTCCACACCAAAACACCAAAAAGAGTCAAACACTTTTTCACTGATGGGATGAGTTGTTGTATTGAGCATGCAACAAAACTGAGAGCAGGCCTAATGAGTGTCACTGAAATCATTATTACAAATCCTGTCTGAGTTTTTATTTAATTTGAACCAAAGTCAAGTAGAAGGTCAATAAATCTGAGCAACAGAAATATTTCACTCATAACATTTCTATTTAAAGAACCAACTGCAACAAAAGTCAGTAAACCTTTTGAGTTTTTTTTTTTAATACTTTTATTTTTGATGGCACATCAGCTTGTCCTGTCCATGGATGATACCAGTCTGTACCAGTTCCACTGCTCCTTCTATTGTTGGTAGTTGTTGGTCATATGACTCTTCCTGCTCCTCCTAACCACTGCTGCAGCTGTGTTTCACTTCAGGCTCTTTCACAGTCTGCTTTCTGTCTAGTTCAGTCACTTCCTCATGATGAGGAGCCTCGTTCCATCAGACACAACCTAGGACAGATGTGAGGAAGCTGGGGTGTTCACATGTTCTTTTATAACACTGTTCATGAAATGTGCCTCAACAGGAAATCATAGGTGTGATTACTTTTGTTGCTATGAATACAGGTAAACTGACTTTTGTTGTGTTGAGGTTGTCCTGTGGGGTCTGTATTTTCTGTGCAGTCTATCTGACCTGTTTGTTTTTAATAAACTAAAATACACTTAACTTTAAAATCTTTGTAAAATAATTGTCCCAGAGGGGACTGTGTCTGTTTCTAGCACAGTGCTACATGCCCATTGATTTACACACAAACATCACAGAAACACAAGCTTTGACGCGATGTTACACAGTTGCTTAAATATGATTCATAAGTTCTATACAGCATATGGGTGTTCTCACTTTTGTCGTATACTGTTCATGTATTTTCTGTTTCTATTCCGTTCATTATCCAGCAACCAAGCAAACAGTGTCAGATGGTAATCCCTTAATATCCCGACTCTGTGTTGGGAATAGCTGCTCTGTGTGAATGAGCCACACTAGCACACACTAATATATAGACTCTTACAGAGGTTATTCAAAAGCTGTGTGTGTGTGTGTGTGTGTTTGTACACTCAGATGACAGCAAGGCATTGTGGGGCATCAACATCATGAAGAAAGCCAAGAAGACAGGAAGTCCAAAGGCGTTTGGTGTGCGACTGGAGGACTGTCAGCCCGCTGTCAACCATAAAGTAAAAACATTTAATGTTTTATAATGAACTACACTAACAACAATACACATGATGACTCCAGTTGTTTGTAGAAAGAGAGACTCAACTAACAACATAAAGTAGTTGATGGGGGTCAAAGCTTGCTCATATTTATATGCTTTGTTTTGTACCAAGATACATTCACACTTGCATGTTTATTTCTGCGTCCGTCTCTCCTGCTCCTCATTAACCACACCTCTGGCCTCTGTCTGCAGTTTGTCCCCCTGACAGTGGAGATGTGCTGTGGCATGGTGGAGGCGACGGGTCTGGAGTACACCGGCATCTACCGGGTGCCTGGGAACAACGCCATGGTGTCCAACCTTCAGGAGCATCTCAACAAGGGCATGGACATCAACACTGCCGAGGAGGTGCGGAGGACAGAAACACGTTCGACCTGATAACCCAGTTTAAAGAAATGTATTGTCTCAGCTTGAGTTATAATGAACAAATGCTGAAGTTACATTTAAACACCAGGAATATTTTTTTTCAGATTATGTGTTATATATATATATATATTTGTCTACAGCAGATGTTGTAAACCCTCTGTCTGTCTCCACAGAGATGGCAGGACCTGAATGTGATCAGCAGCCTGCTTAAATCATTCTTCAGAAAACTGCCCGAGCCTGTGTTTACTGATGGTGAGGCCACTCTTTTGTTTACTGTGAAGTGATCTTAAAGAACGTGTATATTGTTTAATATAAGAATAAGGCAGCCAATGGATTATTTCCTCAAACTGGGTATAGATAACATTTATTTTTATTCCAAAATCCACTTCTAGTCAAAGACACTAAGTTGCTTGTTCTCTGCCAACAGACAAATACATTGATTTCATCGATGCCAACCGAATAGAAGACGCAGAAGACAGACTGAAGACCATGAAGAAACTGGTATGGGTCAAATGGCAGCGATTTATATTTTTGTCATCTATTCCCTCAGTTTTATTTTGAAATATTCTATGTCTTCCTTCTTTTTCCAGATCCATGACCTCCCAGATCACTATTACCACACCCTCAAGTTCCTGGTGGGTCACCTCAAGAAGGTGGCAGATAACTCTGACAAGAATAAGGTAGGTCAGTTAGGTCAGTTAGGTTTTTGTGTTCAGAGTTCAGCCAGACATGACATGACTTTAATTTAATTCTCAGATGGAGCCAAGAAACCTAGCTCTGGTGTTTGGTCCCACTCTGGTGAGGACGTCAGAGGACAACATGACCGACATGGTCACTCACATGCCTGATCGCTACAAAATAGTGGAGACGCTAATCCTGCACGTAAGAAGAGGCATCTCTTACCTGCAAGATCTGAACCATTTGTGTTGTGTGGAAACAGTGTGTAGTGATACTGTGTGTTGTTGCTTCAACAGTGTGACTGGTTCTTCAGTGATGGAGAGTTCGATAAGGAAGAGAAGGTATGTTGTTGTGGTTTCTGTAGTTATGTATCCTCATCCCACATCCGTGCTTTAAATCTCAGTATTTCTGTGTGTGTGTGTGTGTGTTCATGTGTGCATTCATAGGCCCCAGAGGATAAGAGGGACATGCAGCCTGTGCCCAACATTGACCATCTGCTGTCCAACATCGGCAGGCCGGGCATGCCAGGAGAGGCATCTGGTGAGGATGAGTCATAATCTAACATTAAATTCTTCATCTGATCTGTAACATTCTCAAAGAGATACATGTTCACTACGAGGGGATCATTTTCTTCGGTCTGTTTAACTGACAGAGAAAAACCTTTTCTATTCTTAACGCGGTGGTTGAGTCTGCAAATGTCACCTGGAATGAGCTAGAAACATGAAATTTGGCCCAACGTCCATGTCCTTCCTAAGAAATATGATCCCAGTCGGCCTGATGGTGGCGCTGTAATCAATTGTCAAACAAGTGATGCCATTTTCTTCTCAGCCTGACCTCTAAGCCCTTGACACTGAGGTGGCTGGTGGCCGCAGTAAAGGCTGATTTTCTCAGTGTCAACTTGACATGCATGCAAAGAGCTGTACAGTATAATCACCTCCACCCACCTGAGTCCATGATCTTATCTGTTACCTTGTGCAAGTCAATATTAATGCATTAACTGCAATTGGCAATAACTCTTCACTCTGCATATATGTCAGCTCTATAATTCATTTGTTAATAGTTTGTGGCAACTAGATTAAGAAGACATTTAGCAAAATGGCCCATGGAAGCATTGCGTATACTAAAATAGTAAAGGTCCAAACATAGATTTTGACACATCTGTCTGCGGGCTGCCTCAGTAGTTTGCGCTTTCCGTTGTTCTGCTAAGTATTTGTGACAGCTGGTGATGGTGGCTTATATCCTCTTTCCAAATACTGTCTCTGGTGGCCTCCCAGCGAGGGAGCTCCTCAAAGTGGAGTGTGGGTTGTAGGGAACATACTGTCTCCCGTTAGCCTCACTCAGAGCTGTGCAGATATCACAAAGACAGGGGGTCCAAACATGGGGGATTGCAGACTTAGTGATGTCTTACTTATGTTGACTTGCGCACAGAGAGTTGGCCCATTTTCAACTTTTCCATTCAAAATGACAACCCAAGTAGTTTCTGATAGTGAACATGATTCATCCCAATCAAAGGTCTTTGACAGCAGGGCCTTTTAACATCTCTTTTGTACATAAAAACTATAACACAATGATGTTTGATATAAAACTGACCACAGGATGTTCTTCAAAACTGAATTTAAATAATACTGGAGAGAAGTGTAGATTGGTCCTATATGAAAAGTTACAGGGTACCTATCTACAATTCTAGCTACATCTGACCTACACAAGCATAACTAAGTCTGTTATAATTTTGCAATATATAAGACAAAGAGAGAAACTTAACACTGAGACATGAACGCCTAAACCTTCCTATCTGGGACTAATTGGATATCTTCTTTGTGCTTGTGTAGGTCAGATGTAGCTTCAGTGTGATTTAAATGGAAGTGTTACCTTTCATTTATCTCAAAGGAACCCAGGATACATCAGGGAAAGGGGCTTGGCATGAGTATGACTAATGCTAATTAAAAACCATAACACTAATAACATATAAATCTAACCTACCCTCTACTTTAAGGCGACAGATCAGTGGCCTTCTCAGGTCAAACTCAGCTCAGTGTCTTTCTTTCCCAGTAGATGTCTGTACTGTTTCTCCAGCTGGTACGTTTCTGCCTGTGGATACTCATGATGTTTCCCACTTTGTCTCAATTTCTCTTTTTTTCTGGACCTTTGTGCACTCGTTTCCTCTAGCTGAGACAATGGATCAGCCTCTTCGGTAGGAACAGGTCTTCTCCTTGTGTTTTGTGCTTGCTGTTTGCACGTGCATTTGACCACTCATTTTCTTTTCACCAGTTTTGGTGCCCCCCCACCCCAGTGTGCCATAACCCCCTGCCTTGATGGTGTGATGGCAAATTCTAGCCATTGTTGCTACTTAAAGTATAAGCAGTGCCAACAGTTGCAGTTTAATTTTAGAATGAATCCTCAGACAATGGCTAGAGTTCTCCTGAAAGGTTGTGGTACTGGTATGTGTTTTGTGATCAGCCAGACATCACAACTTTGTACCAGCTCCTAACACTAATGCTACCATGTGTTCAATGATGACTCCTAATTTACATCTTATTCTTTTCTAATAGATTCCACTACCAGTGATTCACTTAAGTTAAAGGTAAGCATGACTTACTTGTATTTTAAATCTAGGATGGAGATCATGGTTTCTGCAACATGATGGATAGTTTTATCATTAAATGACTGAGATTTCTACCTTTCAGCAATCTTCGAACTCCAAGAAAGACCTGAACGCCAGGGACTTAATGCCCAAGTCCATCATCACTGCAGTTGCCCGAAAACGTAAAAAATGCCTCAGTACCTACTTGCCCGGCAGCAGCGCCGATGAGGACTCCGAGCATGAGCCAGTCAAAGCCAGTAACTGTCGGGGAGGAGAAGGAGGAGAAGAAGAGGAGAGAGGGGAAGAAGAGGCAGTCAAGGGAGACCATATTTCCAAAAAAGAAAAATGGGACGAAAAGGAAAAAGGGGTGAAAAATGGAGAAAACGCAGCAGAAAAAGATGCAGAAGGGGCTGGAAAGGTAGTGGGAGGGGAAACAGGCACAAAAAATTCCGAAGGTGAGAGCAGGCAGAGAATGACCTTGCCACGAACTCAACTGCAGCTTCGTAACAAGTATCTCCACTCACAACACCAAATCCATGCCAGACACCCAAGACCCTCATCTATGATTAATCCTCCTTCCCACTTTAGACCTGACAATCTGGCAGCAGGACGTCCAACTGTCCCTTTCTGGATCTCCCCCACCAGGCCTCCCAGCCTCTACCATGCCTCCAGCTTTCAGCAGCCAGACTGGAAGCAGCCACCAGCAGTCTGCTACAGGAAGACCAGAGGAGGGAGGACGAGGGCTTTGTCCATGAATCTGGAACTTGAGCTGGGCAGGAATGATGACAGAGTCAGAGGATGGAGAGCGGAGAGGGTGGAGGTGATCAGAGTCATTGACGGAGCACCGGGTCAGCATGGATATGTCGGGGTTCCACAGGGATCAGTTGGCCCCAGGTTAATGCCGCAAATAGATACCGTCCCTCGTCTGGCCCACAGGGCTCCCCCTCTCTCCTCTTCTTCATCTGGATGGATAGATCAGAACTCCCCAGGATCTTCCTCTGTAGTCCTGAGGAGATCGGCACTGGACCCACGGGACAAGATGAGAGCGCGGCGTCGGCACACAGTGGTAGTTTAACCTGACTGTTACACCTATTAATGCTTTACCAAGTATTTCCCCTGTACTCACCAACACTGGATCACCTGTGTCACTGTTACTAAAGCCGTCCATCATGTCACTCAGTTGTCTCAAAACGCTTCCCTCTTGGATTTTTATTGTCAGTAAAGTCGGAGATGGAATCCCATGGCATAGGAATTCTTTGACACTGAGAGCAGCTTTTAAGTTTCATTTTGGAGCTGGTGGAGAGCTAATAGCTAACAGGCTAACCAAGCTGGCAGCATTAATCAGTCACAATATTTGTCTGAGCTAAATCCCTTGTTATTTGACTGTTTAGTGTAGCGCTCACAAGATAACAGTTTATAACCAAGACATTCGCCTTCGGTGAAATGTTTTATCCAATCTATGAAGATCAGACTCCCACATAACTACTCCAAATAAAACTTGGTTTAGGATAATCAAAGAAAGAAAAGCTCCAAAACAAGGTATGGACGATGAGGTTTGTATTTTTCTTATTTGATTGAGAATCCACACTTTTTTTTCCAACTTAGGATCAGGAGGTGATTGAACTGAAATGATAATTATATCATCAACTCTATTATCCCTTACACTGTTTTAAATTGTTTGGATAAATAAATAAATCCTGGTCAGAGTTGGTGCAGTCAATGCTTTATGGTGTCAAAGTAAGGGACCTTTACCTCCGAAACATACTTTAACTTATATTTCTAAAGTTTAGGGAATCAAACCCTTCAAATGTCAACTGAATGAACAAATATAATAAAGACGGTGTAAATGCTGAGACAAACCAATCCCACTTCAGAGCCCAGCTTCTGTTCCAGCTAAACCTTCACCAGCAAACTACAGAGCACAGTCATCAGCCATGTTTTTCATTTTCAACTGCGCTGTACATATGTTGGTGCCCCCCCCACCCTCCCACTAGTTTTCACTAATGATGTCTTTGTTGGGCAAGTATCACAGTGCACTGATGCAGTTTTAAGTTGACTTCTCTGCCTTTTACGAGCTCTTTCCAAGTCCTTATGTGGATCTACAGCAAACAGTGGGAGTAAAAAGCAAACTCCCTCTCTGGATGATGTGATGTGGGCATTACGTCAAAGCTTCCATGGACTAAAACAATGCATGCATGGGGTTATTGACATATAAAGATATGCAAAGCCTAAGTGTTCAACACAAGCCTGTTGTTCTTCCCTCTGTGTGTGTGTGTGTGTGTGTGTGTTCAGAGAGCGATGTCAGACTTTTGAGGACACTTGACGTCTGGACACTGACAGGAACTAAGTGTTTGAGGCAGCTATGTCAAGTTTTGCCAAAATCCTTGTTGTTTCTATTTGGGTAATTGTACAGTGTGAGCAGTACAGAGACGTATTGAGGCGAGAGCAGTGTTACTCCAGTTGATACATTCTATCAGTGTTATAAAGATAGCATTGTCATGGGAGCAGATGATCGTGAACCAATAACCTCTTTAAATCCCAAACCACAGAGTCTTACCTGGGTGATATTTTTGCATTTTTCCTTTTCACATTTTCAGTGTTCTACTCTTTTTCCCAGAATTTCTGTAAAAACAGACGTGTACTTTATGTACGTGGGTGACTGTGCGTGGACCAATTTTGTAACAGTTGTACAAAGCCTTGTTAACTTAACCTGTGTATATAAATATTATACTTAATATATTAAATTATTTGTTTTGGAAATGGGTTTGCCTGTTTTTATTTGTATACAGTCGGGATAAAAACAGAACACTTGCTGTGGACTTGTTGGAGTGTTCCCAGGTGAACAGTGGCCATGATAACTTTGAATCAGGTTTGGAAGCAGCAGGACTTTTCCTAGAGTTGACAATCTAGAGAAGCTGAGTAGGGGGACAACAAGGGCCCTGTCAGTGAGGCGATCAAGAACCCAACAGTCTCTGTCACTGAGCTTCAGTGTCCTGCAGAGGTGGAGACCCTGCTGGAAGTATACAACCATCTCAGCGGCTTTCTATCGATCAGACACTAAATAACAATCATGTGACAGATTAGGATTACTGCTGTGGAAGTAAAAACTGTCATGTTAAAATCCCACAATTGCTGCCCCCCCCCCGCCCACCTATTTATTTTAATACATGTCAATAACTATGTCACTTTGTCCTCCCATAGTCTCTCTCTCTCTCTCATTTCAGATATCTCTGACCACGGAACTTCAGGACAACTTTTACCATTATTACTATTATTATTATTATTATAATTATTAACTACAACACTTCAGTAATTAATTTTTATATGAATTGTGACTGTTATCAATAATAATCAATAATGTCTTTACACTGTTATTTTTTACATTTTAACTAGTCAGATCTGATACCTGATGGTGCTCAAGTGTTCCCGGTGTCTCTCTCTCCTCTCTCTCTCCCTCCTCCTCCTCACTATCTCTCTCTCCTCTCTTTTCCGTACATCTCTCTTCTCCCCCCGTTTTCTTTGACGCCCACATTGAGTCTGGTTCTAGAGGTTTCTCTCTGTTAATGAGGGAGTTTTTCCTCCACAGTCTCCAAAGTGCTGCTCATTGTGGGAACTGTTGAGTTTCTCTATATTAATAAGATTTTAAGTTTCAATGTAAAGTGCCTTGAGATAATGTATATTATGATTTGGCGCTATACAAATAAAATTGAAATTGAACTGAATACAGTACAGCCTTATAGTAAATATAGATCTTTAATTTGAGCTTGTCTTCAATAACAGTTGTTATCTCGATCAATCTGGCGTCCTGACCAAGGTGTACCGCCTCTCACCCAATTTCAGCTGGTGTGGCTGATGGATGGATCTCAGTCAGTGTACTTAGTAATTGCTTAAAACTGGAGTTACAGCAGTTCAACATGACAAGAGAAAATGTGATTTTGTACAGTGATGATGGATCTACACAATGAGACAGTGAAGGTACACTGCGATTAAACAATTGAACGTTAACGGGGCATTCAGAAAGTTTCACACACCTTCATCTTTTTCACATTTTGTCATGTTGCCTTGTTTTTTTAAATTGTAGAATTAGTGTTCAACATTATGAAATGTGTAAAAAGTGAAAGTGTCAAAGAGATGCAGCACCAGAGCAACGGAAACACACAAATTCAATTTAAGAGACACCGACCCACAACCTGAGCTCCCAACATGTACAATGAGAACACAAGAGTCCTCTCCTCGCTGCAATTGTTCTGATGTTTTCCATAGATGTTGAGGTCACGGAAGCAAAACCAAAAGAAGAGGAATATGGTGACTGCACATTAGGTCTCACTAACATAATATAACAATAATATAACCCAAGTCTTTAATTCAGGCTTGTCATGATCAGTATAAGCACATCTCCAGGTTGAATAACACAATATCCTGTTGACTATCTGATTCCTGCTGCCCACCCCAGGCCAGCTCATTAAGCCACTTGAATATTTTAAATAAAGAATCATTTTCCGCAGTGAGTGAGAGGATTTCTGGATCCTGAGGTGAACAAAGAAGCAGATACATTTCCCAGCAGACACCAAGTCCACAAAGTTCTCTCCCTCCTCATGGTGTTCAGGGCGGAGGTGGAAGAGGAGGAACCCCTCTTGTGAATACATACTGGTATTAATCCTTTCTGCTGTAGAAAGGAAACTCCTTGCACCGATGGATCGCTGTGGCCGAATGGTTGAGTGTCATTTCACGAACATATGCGTCTTCTCTTCTGGGCTTTCCTCAGCAGGTACACCACGCCCTGAGCCACAAAGGGCCACACCAGGAAGAGCAGGACCGTCTGGCCCGACACGTCGAATGGCCACCACCACTCCTCCTGAGAGAAAAATCAATCAGTTCATCATTCATCCCAGAGAAGACAACCAGGAGTTTCAACAATGTAGTAATCACACACCCGACAACTGGCTTTCACTAAATACGATATGTGAGAGCGTTTGCTGAGATCACACAATGATGACACAAACTAAAGCAAATTAAAGCAAATTAAAGCAGTGCTGGTGAAGGAATATCCTCTCATTTCATTGATTTGTTTATTTGACCAGAACAATGCTCACTAATCAACAGCAAAATGACTGTAAATGAGCCAGAGTTTGCTCAACAGGCTAATTTTCAGTTGTCCCTGGCCAGTTTTTTAAATGGGAAACTAAAATTTAAATAAATTCTACAATACATAACAAAGTTACAACACAACACATGAGACAAAGTAAAAACCAACAAATACAAATTGCAGACAGGCAGTCAGTAGTCTAACGTGCACATATCTGATCATCAATAAGCCATTTCTTCAGCTGACCAGTAAAAGAACGACAAGTATTTACTTCTCTTATCTGCATTGGCAACAGAATGCATTCTTTAGATGCTGTCACAGAGAACAGTGACTGTACAAAAGCACTTCTTTGAGAGGGACTGATACAGTCACCTCGAGTGATACCTCTGGTAACCGGAGTGTCTGCTCTTTGCACAACAAAGTGCACAGATCTTATCAGTATGCACAGTTTGTGACAATACACTGTAAGTACACTATATTTAAATTATATTAAACTATAAGACATGTTTAGTGCAGCTGTAACTACGACTTGCACTAACGCAGATGAGTGTAAAAGTGTTCCAGGTTAAAAAAACGTTTGCGACGTTAATAGACCTTTTGATTGCTCATCAGACAACTTTGACAAATAATCCTGACTCAAAGTTTCACTTCCTAACAAACTAATTCCCAGAGCTTCCAGAACTAACTAACATCTCACAGCGTCAACGACAAACTGAAGAAAAGCTGAAAAAATACTGTTCCCAAGGTCCAGAATGAACGATCATGCCCACATTCAGAGGTTAGTTAGAAGACTTCATTTGTCTACATTCATGAACAACAACATTTCCTGAACACACACATTTGGAACTATAAGACTCTCTCTTACCTGCTCATGTGATGCTGTGGTAGCACACTGCAGACATTGTCTCCACTCTGAGCCCTGAGCCTATCACACAGAAAGCAGCAATGATCTCAGGGAGTTGAAGGCGGCATCAAAAGTAAGTCTGGGGATGTTCTAGACTTTTCTTTTTTGTCCACCCACGTACAGAGGCAAACCAACAGTGAATGTCTCCTACTAACTAGTGTGAGTACCGCAACCTGATCCATCAGATTCCTTTTTTAAAATGAAAGTATATATGTGTGTCAGAACAGACTGATCACAAGCTTACGTGTGTGGCAGCGAGCCTTTCCACAACCTCCAGCCGGTCCATCACACTCCTCATGTCCTCTCTGAGCCTCCGTAGTGCCACAATGATCTGCTGCTGTAGCTGGGTATCATGGATCCTCTCTGCCCCGCCCTCGGAACCATCCCCTCCTCCTCGTCCGGCCCCTCCGCCGCCGCCACCCGGGCCCCCCCACCTTGGACTTCCCTGAGGGACACCACCTACGGACAACAACACAGGTCAAGCATTATTAAGTGTGAGAAAAGTGTGAAGCAAAGCGCGGGTGATAACAGCTTACGTTCTCTCCAGTTGTGGTGGGAACCTTCCCGCCCACTGTCTCGCCTCCTGCTGACGGGACCCTGACCCTTCCCATCGCTACCTCCCTCTCCACCTTGACCTGCTCCGACCTGTCGGACCTCAAGACGGCCGGATGTCTCCAATGACACGTGGCCATTCTGGAAACCGTTGAATTTACCTACAGGAACCTGTGAAGACCAAGAAGAAAAAAAATATATATATTAATTTCAACCTTTGAAAAAATGTCTTATTTGCACCTTGTGAAATTCTCTATTCACACTTTTCAATTGTGGCTTCTGATTTCATTTTCCAGCTCATTGGAATAGTTATTTCACTGCGTTGGACAATGATGGTATATTATGGATACATGTGCTGCCATCTTATGTTTTTGATGTAATTTTGTCTTTGTGGTGGTGATGGAGTGGAGGTTCTGTCGATACACAATCACAACCAGTCAGAGCCAATTACTAATTCAAACGTATCAGAAACATGAGCACTTGAACAAGCATCAGTGTGATAAGAACACCCTAAAATGACAGAAACCATCTTTATGAAAAATGTCATAAATATGTTCTTGGACTTTTTAGTTTTATCCATGTCACATCCACTTGCATGGAGGAAGCAGGGTTTATGCCCTTTACTGCAGCCAGCCAGCCAGCAGGGGGCAATCAAGATGATTTGGCTTCACTTCAACTCACTGCCATCCATCCTTACATTCAGTCACTGGTGCTGGAAATCCTAACGTGGTTTGTACTGTTTGCTGGCGGCATCACAAGCTATACCTTTGACGATGTGAGAGAGTCATACCTTGATGTTACTGAGTTGCTCCACTGAATCCACGGAGTCACAGAAGATCTCACTCTCAGAATCACTGGTCAACACCAAACCCTCGCACACGCCAGAGTCTGCAGCAGCACAGAAGTGAGAAAAGTTTTAGGTTTATTATCATGGTGTAAAGCTGTGAAACTGTCCAGCATCAAACACACTGAGCAACAGTGTCCCACACACAGGCGCGCTGGCAAGAATCTTTTTGAGGGATCACTTTTGCATTATCTTGCATCACATGGTTTTCTTCTTTAGTTTTCTTATTCTATTCCTTCTAATAAGCCATATGAATTGGAGTGCAGCTTGGGCCACATTTCTCTCTCAGAATCCAAGCAAGACAGACAAAACTAACCGTGCCTAATTCTTTTTTGAGTCCAAACCCAACCCGAGCCTAATGCAGTTAATGTAGCTGCACTAAGCTTGTGTTACTCTGTCCCTGACACACGTTTGTTTTCCCAAATGAAAGATTCTATATATATTATATATAGAATTACACCAGCCAACATGACCAACTCCACTCAAACCCCAAATAATTCCCAAACTTTTCGCCGAACTCTTCAGAGGAGTCTCCTGGAGAAGCAGTGCAGTTGAAAGCAGCAGTGGAAAATTCTGTCATTTGTAACGAGGACAAATGCATTTATACAAATGACTGAACACTTGAGGTCAGAGGTCACCATCATTGAATCTGATTTGATCAGCCGGCTCTCTGTCTCACCTCGCAAAAAATGTTGGCTGTGATCTCCACAAAAACCACCTGGAAAAGTTTGTCTGTAGTTTTCACAGGATAACTGCATTTTAAAATTAGACAGCTCATAGAGTATAAGGGAGGTGTGGGGCTAAATGGTCTGTATTTACACTTTTCTAGTCTTGATGACCACTCAAAGCACTTTAAGGGGCTACACTCTTTACATACCATTAGGGATGGTGTTGGCTGTGAGGTCTATAACCTCAGCCAGGCTGAACTCCCGATCTGGATCCTCTGGAGGAAAAGAATCTTCTTTAGGCCCCTCCTGCTCCTCATCCTCACTCTTCATCTCTTCTGGACTGTCAGCATGCTCACGTCCTTTAAGACCTGTGGTAAAAGACAAACACTCTTCTATGTATATTCACACTGGAAATCATCAGCAAGTCACCACAGCTCCATACATTTCCTGTAGAGCTGAGAGAAAATGGAAACTGCCGTGGGGACAGATACCGCTCTGGCACTGTGTAACAGCTGTTTGACTGTAAAGGTTTCGATTACAAGCTTTCCAAAGACAATCTACCCTGAAAGAAATGCAGTATGCACAATGGGCCAATGATACTGTGAAGTGTGTGGAAGTCAGATTATCTGATTCCGAATAGCTGACTTTAAGGTGGGGCTGGTTTCTGAAACTATTGGACCAGAAGATGAACATTAGAAAGCGTCAGACATCAGTGCTGCAGACGCACTGACCTTCTCTAAGTGTGAGCAGGGACCCTGGAGGCCGCGGCATATCATCAATGACCAGGTAGAGATGCTCAAAGTGGTGGAAGAGTGAGGCCGTCTTCTCATTCATGGGCATGGTGTCGATGACCTGCAGACCAGTGGAGATCTTGTTTTATTTAAAGTCCTACTTCATGTTCACAATGTTACTGAGAACTGATCTGATCACACACAAAATAAAGCAAGAGGCATCAACCGTAACAAATTGGGGAAATAATCTAAACATTGCCTGGTAGCCAAATGTAAGATACATGTGCAAAAGTGTAATTATCCTTTATTTATTTCTTCATTCACTTTTGGGTTTAAAATAAATCTACACCTCTCCTGCAGATGGAAATGCAGATGTTGTCTTAAATACCATTTTCAATACTGAACTGAAATATATGATTGGAATAAATAAATCTGTTCCATACCTCCTGAGCTACTTTCTTCATCTCGTCCACATATGCAGCCATGGCACTTTCACTGCTCATCTCCCCCAGGTGGCTCCATGCATCCCTAACAGATACACCAGTACAAGTAAAACACATGTCTGCCACTACACAACTTTACTGGGAATATTAAACAAAATATAAAATCACAGTGCCTTTGGTAATGTAATAGTAAATTCAATAATAATTTCCCATTAGCTTGTTAAGGAAAATCAGATGGATGTTTCTCTTTGTCAATGTAGCCCTAATCTCATAGTTTTAATATGAAGTTGAAAAATGAGTGCACTTCAGATTATATTACACAAAACAGGTGAATAAAGGGGACGAAAATTACAACAGCCAGGAGGTAATGTGCAGTTAATTCAGTGCAACACACTAATAAACAATTAGTAACACATTAAAAACGCTTCAGACTCCAGTTTGTCTGTACGTGTCAGAAGAAGTCCACTTATCAGACCAACTGAGAGCTAGTACATCTGCTAACACAAAGTAACCCAGATCTAATTACAGAGTGATATACAAGTGCACAATTATACACACCATTTGTAGCGGCCCACTGGGTCCCAGAAGCCGGGGCGTGATGCTTTACAGGGTCCACAGACAGCCTGCTTATACAGACTGTAGAAACGCAGCATCACCTCGTAAGAGGGCTGGTAGGAGCCTGTAACAGAGAAGTCAATTATCAGCTTTTCCCATATGTTGTTGTCCAAATGATTTAGTAGCTGCCAAAATATATACACAATTCATATTAGGATTTAATTGCTAAGAGAACCATGCCATCCACTATCAATTAACAAGAGAAAAATAGTGGTGGGGTGATGGCCTGTGATGGCTGACTGTCAGTATTATGTTAAACCCAGCAGAGTGATCCTTCTGCACACTGGATAGTTTACATGCACTGAACAGCCCCACACTCACAATGCATTGTTAATAAGCCCTTAGATTACGCTTACGCCTTGGATGCAATACATTTTAATGAAGTTTGTTCTCTGTGCACTCAGAGAAGTCAGCATGAATCACAGCTGCACTGACAGGTCCAATGCTCTGAGGCTTTTGTTCTGGAAACAGAACCGTATTATTAAATTAAGTGCTGAGTCACACATGCGATCATGACGCGGCTGCAAAATGTTACCTACCGTTTTTGGGCAGGTTATGGATAACATCCACAGCGGCTTGAAACCTTTTCTGGTGATCGACCACAGGCTGGTCCATCACTGGGACTGGCATGACACTTAAACTTCAGAAATCTGCCAGGGAGGGGAACAGGTGGAGCTGAAACACCAGACAAACATAGATGTCAAAGTCAGGTAGAAGAGTGAAATCAAAAAACGAAGCATGCGTGGCAGGCATTTTAATCTATGTCACATTCAACACTGCATGTGAAATAGATCATGAAAACCCTGATAGAGTCAAATATCTCAAACAAATCTCACAAATCAGGACTTGAGGTTTTAAGTTAACTACTCTCCACACCAAAAATAGGAAAATACTGTCTTACTAATGAATTATTCACCTCTCAAAGTCATCATTTAGCAGCGATACCTTTGGCTCAGGGCCTCTCATTCATACATTCAAAGGAATGTCAGTAAACTTGTTGTGTGTGATGTTCATTGGTTTTCATGAAGTTCCTGTCAGAGCACTCACAGTAGTCAGTTTGTCCACTACATACAGACTTATTTCACCTGATATCACGTTTGTTGCTCATTGTTTCACGTTTGCTAATAACTTTTTATATCAGATGTTGTGTTTAAGTGTTTGTTCAGCTCATAACACATCGTGGAAGACTCAAAGAAAACATGACAGGGCCCAACAACAACTCTTACTAGTTATAGTGCAGCTTTCAGACTGATGTGCTGAACCTGTACGCCGAATACACACCTACAGCATTAAGCTGGATATGTATACCAAGAATCCCCGTGTGGCTAAATTCAAGTTTGGTTCGATGAGGCAAAAACACAAGATGTGAAGCTGAAGACAGGGAAGCTAGCTGAGCTTGCTAACTAGCTCGCTAACTTGTCTTACCTCAGTGAGTGTGTGTCCCGTCGCCGGCCATCATCGGCAGCAGAAGCATGGAGAAACACAGCAGGACGAGAATCACAGAGGAGCGAGGGACAGGGGAGCTTCTGGTACGTTCACCCGGTTCTGGCTTCACGTTGGCGGTAAAGTCTGAGAAACTGTCACCTACACGTCTGACCCGAACCACGGAGCAACACCGGGACGTGCCTAATGGAGACGACTTCCGTGTCACGTCACATGACCCGTTCGACCGCGCCCACTTAGCTATTAAAGCAGCACAACAAGCGTGTAGGAAATTAAAGTATGACATTAAAATAGATCTAAATCTAATTCAATTCGATTTGATTATGATGCAAACACTATTATAGTGATTTTGTTTGTCATGTTTTATAATTTTTATATTATTTATACTGGCACAGACATACCACAGCCAATTTCTTGTATAAACCTATATAGATCACTACTAATTGTATAAATATAATACTTATATATATGTGTGTGTGTGTGTGTGTTTGTGTGTGTTTGATATATATTAACACACACACACAGAGGGGAGGGGATTGAAATGAAGAAAATTACAATATATTAATCGCCATTTGACACAAACATGAAAGAATTAAAATCTACTTTCTAAATTCAGTGGTGCCTTGCAAACATCATCACGGACTGCGTTAAAAAAAAGTCTAATCCAGATTACTTGTTCTCGCCAGAACAATTAAGGAGATGGTTGAAATGACCGCACAGAAGCCGGAGCCATCACTGTGTCGCCCACAGCGTGGACGCACCAGGCGCATTACGCAGCGCCATTGTCCTAATCACTGCGCACAGAACGAGAGGATCAACTATTTTCAGAGCATCACTCAGACGGTGATTTGGTTGGAAATCAGAGCTCGGTGCACGGGGACGGATGACAGTGTCAGCCCTCAGACACACAGTCTCTCCTGCTGCTGTAATCCACTTTAAATCCGTCTATTGTTAAACCCACGGTTAAACGACTGATCCCGGAAGTGCTGGGAATTTCCATTTCAAATAAAAGGCGAAATAATTGTAATATTAAAATGCATCTGTGTCATTTTGCCGCCACCAATTGTGTGCATGTATTATAACCAAAAATATGTTTGTGCCTGGTGGTGAGGTTTCCAATTTAATCGAGCAAAAATGAGGGAAAACTTGACCCAACATACTCCAGTAGTAGTACATTTAGTGAACACTGACAAAAATAAATCCATTATTTCAGCAGTACAGAACTAAATCTGTAAAGATTTTATATTGTGGGAGATTTTCTTTTCTTTGTATTGTTCCACTGTGGGCATTACTCATCACATTCTCCTTTTAAGTTGCCAAATATTTCCCATAGGATAAATTACACTTGCTATACAGTTTAAACCTACTTGTGTTTTACTTTTACTTTCAGTTTTATGCTGCTTCACACTACCAATCAGAGGCAAATATTAAAGCTACTTGATACTTACATTTATCTGATAACTTAAAATGTCAGTAAAGAATAATAAAAGAGAACAACCAATAAATCATGAATTATTATTTTATAGGTAATAATGCATAATTGTTCTATAATATTAAGTTTAAAACCGATTAAAATTAGCTCCAGCTCCACCAGCTGTAACATTATCTGTCAATTAATATACATTATCTTGAAATGGGTCATAAAAATGTTTTACTTGTGTGGTTCTTAATATATGTTGATTCAAATATTTATATTTGAAGTTCTGCCCAGTTATCATGAAATTATATAATGATAAACAACAGTAGCTGAATATGTTAGGAAGGAATTTAAGGCAGGTAAGGATTTATTAGCCTGAACCTAAGAATCATGGTTTTATTACAGAAACGTTTGTGTCGAGCCTATTTGAGTTTACATGAATCCACCTTGCACTAGTATGTTTTTTTAAATGTATTAATTTATTTATCAAAAGTAAAATTCATAAAAAAGTGATTGATAAAATGAAAATGTGAACTATTTTTACCTATACTTAACAAGAAGAGATTTTCTATGAGCTTTACTCTGAAAATCTCTTCAGGAAGTGTGTGTGAGTTGTGGGTATTATATGTGTGCATGTGTGTGTGCGTGCGTGCGTGTGTGTGTGCATGTGTGAGACTGGGACAGGTCTCCTGGTTGAAACCAATCAGCAGTGGGAAGGTCCGGCCCGACTCCTGTTCTCCTCCTCCGGTATAAAAAGCATGCGGAGCACCGTGGAGCTCCACGGAGCAGAGCGCTGATCTCCTGCCCGAGAAACAGCTCGGGAACCGGGACAGGGAAGGCGGAGGACGCGGAGGACGCGGAGGAAGCGGAGCGAGCACCGAGCGCAGCTTCTAGACGTTATGTTGGGCCACCGAAAGAAAGCGGCCCCGGCGGCGAAGAACGGAGCCGGGACGTCCAGTTTAAAAGCCATCGATCCCCTGAGGAACCTCGGTGAGTGCTTGTGTTGCTCTTTATATACAGTCTATGGTTGCTGCTCAGCTACATTCTGAATGTATGCACTGATCAGTGATCAGTGATCAGAGGCTTCTCCATCTCAGCAATGATGACCTCCACCGCCCCCCCCTCGGAAATATATCAGAACAGAGTGGGAATGAATCCCCGAAGGTCAGACCAGCCATCACTAACTAGTCAGTTACTCACAGTCAGTCTATGGTCATAGTCTATTCTGTGGACTGACACTAAACATGCTCCTCTCCAGAAACACACTGCAAGTTAACACACATGTGTCTTTCTATATTTAATATTCTATAGCATCTAATAACAATAGTTATGGCTGAATTACATGTAACCACAACAACAATAATAATAATTATTATTATTACCATTATATAAACTTGGACTATGTTAAATAAAAAGGAAAGTATATAAATGTATACAATAATTGATCAGTTACATTACATGTAATTTAGCTGATGTTTTTATCCAAAGCGACTTACAATAAGTAAGTTAATAATCATTGCCATGCACTAAATATCATATAGAAAATGTACGAACATAGTGAAAAATTGCTCCATCTGAGTCCTGTTGCTGAGATCTTCAAATGAATGTGTCTGAAAAATTAAAAAATAAATCAAACCATCTTCATAAATGAAACTGAATGTCCTGTCAACTGATGTATTGTTATCTTTAATAAACCTAGTGTATTCAAATTGGAAAGACTACAGAGAGACTGCAAGGATCATTGATCAATGGAAGAATTCACTATGTGTGTGTGCTGGTGCGTGGATGTGTGTACTTGTGCCTATACAGAGTGATGACATTTTTCAATGGATTTAGTTTTGATGGTTAAGGAAGGGGCGAGGGAATGCATTATGCGTGTGTGTGTGAGTTTGGTGATGCTGCCTGAATGCATTGATCTACACCTTCGATCATACAGAGCAAACTACTTGGCAGAACAATCTGCAGACTCTCGAGCAGCAACGTTACATTTGACTGGCTCTGTAGCTCATGTGTGTCAGGTACGATGATTCAGGTGGAGGGTGTGTGTTGGACTCTGTGGTGATGTCCCAACCCTCTGGTCTGCTGCATGGGAACAAACCAACATTTAGCAGCTGGTCTCAGGAAAACTCTCCTCTACAACCAGAGGAGATATTTGTGGCAGCAGGTTTACAGTAAGAACACGGTTATAGTCAGCGAGGAACTTTAATGACAGACAGGAACTGTACAAATTGTGCAAGCCTGTGATTTCTTTGCTTTCCTCCTCATGACTGTTTCTTTGGGGGTCGGCCAGTGAAAGCAGGTCACTATGTTAGCACACAGTGCAGCTCCAACCTTATCCTTGCAGCTGCTTTTCTCTTATTCACTATGCTTTAGTATGTAATGGATCTTCATAATGTGTTTGTCATCTGATTGTTTTATAGATTTTATTATAATTTGATTCAAAAAAGTGCCAGCATACATTGAAAAATCTATAATCATAAAGAAAAAACATGTTTTTGATTTTCTTTTAGAAACAAAAATGTGTATATTTCACTTTCAAAAATGTTCAGAACCTTTGCTGTGGATCCAAACTGTGCTTACGTGCACCTTTTTTGCTTTAGATGAATCTAGAGCGTGACCGTAGTTCACCTGTGGCAAACTGAACTGACTTAGGAGCTGAAAGGAGCTTCCTGTGCGGACCTCTGATAAAACTGTGGTGAGGTTTAGAAGAGGACAAAGGTGTAAAACCACGTCAGAAGCTTCGAGGCATCAATAACTGTGTAATAGAAGACGTTTCAAAGCTGCAGGATTCTCCCTAGAGTTCCAGACAAACTGAGTAACTGGACAAGAAAAGCCTCGGTCAGTGAGGATCAAGGAGATTGAGAACCTGCTGGACGTATGACCATCTCAGCAGCTTCATGTTAGAGAGGACAGACAGAAGACATTGTGAGTTTAAGATGTGACACTGAGTTTGTCAATCAGCATTTAAAGGACTGAAACAACGAAGATTATCTGATACAGGAGAAATTAATTTTAAGAACTCCAGATACTATCTCTGGCGAACACCACATCCATAGATGGTGTTGAACGGTAGTTTTTTTCCGCAGCAGGAGCAGGGAGACTAGTCAGAACTGAGAGAAGAATGAAAGCGGCCAAACGCTGAACCTGCTCCAGAGTCAAGGACGTGAGATCATCCACTGGTTCACCTTTCAGCTTGAAAATGACCTGAAGCAAACAGCCAAGACAACCCAGTGTCTTCACGAAGAATCTCTGTATGATTGTCTTCAGGTTCAACCTGTTTATCCGTAGGACAAGTTTTGTCCCTGTCCCTGAGTGACCCAGCCAAGGTCCAGATTTAAACTCTGCATTTAAAGCATCTGTGGCGAGACCTGAAGATGCCAGATGCCTCTCATCTACAGGGGCTTCCACAAAGTGTTTCAAGGGTTAGTTCACAGAAAAATAAAAAATCACTCATTAGTAGGTAGGTGATGCAACACTGCATTTGTTTTCTACAAAGTGTATTATTATCGGCTGATGTCGACCTGTTTTCCTCCAACATTAGTTCATTATTTAGCTTTTTATGGTGTCTGCTCATTGTGGACTGCAATTCTGAGCCAACTTTAGCCATTTTGTGCACTGTTGACTACTGTAGAGTAGCAGAAGAGATGTATCCCAACTCTTATTCATGAAACTCAATCTTAAGAGAACCATAGACAATAGAGGAAGCTGGGGAAGGGCTCATTTTCAACATGTAAATTGAGTCATATATTTTAATTTCAAAGATGCACATGTGGGTGTTTCCTCTCCTGTCATGACAGAATCCACATGCACATAACTTTTAAAACCAAGTGTTTTCTCATTGTTTGTGTAAAAATGAGACATAACATGTTTATGAGTGAGCTTAAGAGTTGACATTCTCATTTTGTGGTGTTGAAGTGAAGTTTCACATAAAATGGTGTCAGTTTAAACTATTATCAGGTCAGTTGTGTAGATTATGACCTCTCCTCCCTCTCATACTGTATTAAGTTAACAGGGAGCTTTCCCACCACTTATCATTTCATCTTTATTTTGAATACACAGGTAAATGAGTATTAATAAATTAGATAAAAAAATAAAAGATCAGTCAAATACCATATTATAGCCAAAACCAAAACCAAATATGATATGATGTATTTTCTAGGTTAAGATAATGATTGAAATTTGTATTCATTCATTTATTTATTATTATTTACTCTTTTTTTGCAGAACATGGATAGTGGGTGGGGGATATGATTAGGGACAGGACAATGGCCGGAGGTATAAAGTCCAGCACTGTCATCCCTAAAATGCCGAGTCAACTAAGCTAATCTGACAAACGGCTGTAACAACTGGAAATCCATAGTGTTTCATCATAAACATCGTGTCTGTAACCTGTCACATCTCAGTTTCTCAGCTCATGTAAAGCATGCACCAATGTATTTTCTAAGTTGAGATAAGCATTAAAAAATTGAACCCACATCCTCCAATAATAATATAATAATAATAACTTTATTTGTATAGCACTTTTCTAACCAAGGTTACAAAAGTGCTCCACACAAAAGTCCATGGCAAAGTGAAGAATCGATTGTAATAAAAGTTCAGTCCAATTTAAGAGACAATTCATAACATAATAAACTCAAGACCTTAAGATTATAGAGAAACCAAACGGTTCCAAGTAATGTCACTGTTGTTAGTTTAGTTATTCAGCTACTAAACGGATACTGGCACACACCCACCTGGTTATTGTGTGTATTAGTGCAGCAGAAGGGCTGTTATTTGTGTGTTTGGCCCTTATCTCAAATGTCTTGATTGACTGAAATAGGAGCACATTGTATATGTACGGTGCAGCAGCTGTTGCAGGTTAAATGGAGCAGCTTGCATCATTAATCAAACCACACGGTTTCATCACAGTCCAGGTCAATCACTCTAATGAGGTCAGACTGTTTCTAAGCCACACTCAGACATTTTCTCTCATTTCCCCCCGAAAGCACAGAAAGCCACATACCCACCGAATTCTGTACTTCTGTACAGAGCGGGCAGTGTGTGTGTGTGTGTGTGTGTGTGTGTGTGTGTGTGTTTTCTTTCCAGTATCAAAACGCCTCTGTGAGTGTGGTGACCCAGCCCTTCCCAAACTACAGTGACACTTGTGTTTGATTCCCGCTGACTCAGCTGAGGACTCAGCAGTATGTGTGAAGGCCTACAGGCCACCTCACTGAACTTTAATCATATTGTTAGTTAATAAATTTCTCGTCTCTAATATAACAACTTCAATTTATAAAGCTCCTTTCAAAAGACCCAGAGACACTTTACATGTGTCCGTTTGGGCAGAAAGAGAAAGATTTGCAAATAAAAAACAACCAGGGCAGAAATAAACAGCACTGATAACTGAGTGGAGCCTTAACTTAGTGAGTTTGAGGAGTTTTTTGAAGCTGTCCAGAGATGCAGCATTGCAGATTGCATAAACATGACTTTTGACATTCCACACATTCTATAAGTCGCTGTATTTACTGGACGTGTCATGGGTTAAACTGCTGCTGACTCAGTTGCTATTAAACAGAAACAATCAATGTATAACATTAACATGTATTTTGTTTCTTTATTTGGCCACTAGGAGGCTGTGTGTGGGGGGGGGACTATAAACACATGGATGAAATTGTTTCACTGTGGACAAATTCCTTATAGTTGCAGTGTTTCAGTCTTCACTTGCTCTTTATCACAAGAAGCAGCTGCACAGGCCACCTACAGGGTCATGTAACAGATGAGTTTTTATGTTTAAAGCCACATTTTTTATTGAACTAGTTCCAGCAAAATAAGGCCACAACTTGTTTTTACATTTCTGCATTTGCATAAACCCACAAGGTACATAATGTTTAATTAGATGTTTACCCTTTTTCTCTCAGTTCATCCTGCTATTTCTCCCCTCACCTCTTTCAGTGCTACTGACCTGAGTTCACATAATAACTTCCTGTGTACTGTTTTTTGTCTGTTTCCTTTCAAGGAGTCAGCGAGGATGAAGATGTGAAGCGGATGTTGCAGGGCTCCAGTATGGTGAAGGTAAATAATTGAACTAATTCGTCTGTGGTAGTTATTGGTGGTAGCTGGTAAGAGGGATAAAAGAAATGATAGCTAATGGACTGATTGATCATGTGTGAAGGTTCGCTCACCTCGCTGGCAGAAGCGACGAACTCTAAAGCTGCTGGAAGATGGAGTCACTGTGTGGTGTCAGTCCCAAAAAACGTCCTCCCGTGCCAAGGAGCAACAATCCTGTAAGTGTTTATGTTCTTTCCCCAGAATGTAAATCAAGATCCAAATGTTGGAGCACAGGAATGTGTAATGGCACCCACTGCAGGAACACACACTACTGTAAGAACGTACAACACCCTCTGGTGATGGAGCAGACGTCTTCTATTTGAATCAGTCCAGCTGTCAACACAAGTCACTTGACAATCCAGCATTAATTGGAACCTGAACTGTGCTTTACACACTTTAACTGCTTCTGACAAGCATTTAACTCTTTCTCCGGAGTTTCTCTGGCAAAACCTCTGGAGGATGTCCGCATAAGCCGATGTGATAACACTTCAGGAGATTCTCTGCAGGACTCACCACGAGTGAGTGAGTGCGTTGATGGCGCTCCTAACATGCGACAGACGCAAAAATGAAAATAACAAAAAGAGAATGACCTCAGGATGAAGAAGACGCTGACGAAGATGTAAAGAGAACTTGTGGTGATAAGGGCAGATGCGTTGATGTGCTTGTAAACAAAAACATGTGATCTTGGCAGCAGAATAATATGTCAAATCAATCAATCAGTCAAATGTATTTATATAGCACGGTCACAACAAACAGTTGTCTCAGGGTGCTGCACAAAAGTCCAAGATCTTAAGAAACACAAAATCCAACTTGTTCCACACCGAGCAAGCATGAGCAACAGCGGGGAGGAAAAACTCCCAGGTGGAAGAAACCTTCGGCAGAACCAGGTTCGGTGTGGACGGCCTCTGCCAGGACCGGTTGGAGTGATGATGGAGAAAGAACAAGTAATATAGGGGAACAAAAGGAAATAAAGGTGGGGGGTGGGGGCACTCCTGCCTCCCTCATGGTCCAACATATGTAAGCTGTGCTAGCCCTCACCTGAAGGCTCTGGAGATCTGTTTTGCTGTGAACGCGTCACCGGAGAATCTTCCGCTATAAAGTAACTACAGTGATTGTGTATTGGGATCTGGGTTCTTCCGAGAACACAATATGCTCTTCACGCTGACACCTGCAGTGTAGACACTGTGTTAGAAGTACTGACACAGACTCAAGACCCAGGGTCACACAACAGCACCCTACGACAGGATTAAGCCTAGTTTATGCTTCTGCGTCACGTCGACGCCGTTAGACTACATTGGACCCAGAGTTTTTAGTTGCAAGGAACCAAGTGGGCACATGAAGACCTCTACCATACATGAAACACAGCAGAGTCAGTTCCATAAAACCATTGAAGTCCTCCTTTCAGGGGCTCCACCCAGAGGTTTAAGAGCCATGTCTGGATCATAATTGGTAACAAGCAGGCCTGTCCTTTTCCCTTCAGTTCCAGAAGAGCTCAGCACCGACTGGGTGTGTGTGAGGTGAAACATGAATTTACTTTGTCTATTTTTGTTAACTTTAAATGCTACTTACTGCTCTGCACAGACACCGGCTGCTCTCCGTCTCCTGCGCTATCTGAGGGTCACACACACAGCGCCGTGATTACAGAGCTCATCTATTTTCAGCCTCAGATGGCAGCTGATGCAGCTCTAGTTCAAACAGTGTGATTATAGGACGTTACATGGTGGTGGGAGTTGGTCCTGGAGCTTGTGGCTTGGCGCTGTATGGCTACCACATGGCTCGACCACAAGGTTAGCCTCCCTGCTGCAGGACAAGGCCTTTAATTGCCACAACATTAGATGTGCTTGTGATGTGGCACTCTGTGTGTGTGTGTGTGTGTGCACGCATGCACCGCGTCCTATGCTTTCGCGACATCTTGGATAACTATGTATCCTTTAAATCAGAGAATTTATATATTTGTATATGTTTATTTTATTGTTCCCACTACTCTTCGATGAATATCCTCCTGTATCCCCACTGGGTGGTCTGCTGCTATGGTTACTAATCTGGCTTGTGACCCTTACAATTAAATAAGGTCTCCAATCACAGGTTACGTCCTTAGTTTGGACTTGAGTTGGGAGCAGTAAGATTGTTTTATTTATGTTTTTTACAGATTTTTAAAATCCTGAAGAGGTGAAAGAATCTGTGTAAACATGTGTCCCTTTAATCCGATTAACCACATGATGCAATAATGGCAGTACAACAAAAACACGTTAACCTTGCTAATGCAGTAATCGGAATTAATACTTGCTGTATTTTTATCTTACAAAGTACACACAGCAGAAGGAGTGTGTTTGGATAGTACACAAAATTCCAAACTCCGATCCAGCACAGTAAACGCTAACACGGAAAATACAGTATATTTTAGAAATAGAGTGAAAAAACATGAGCAGGATACCGAAACCCAGAAAAACTGGAAAGTCTCTGGAATCAAAAAGCAGGATTATCTAAACAAGCATAAATGAATATGGTGAATGTGCTATTACATTTTCCTTCTGCTGCTCAGATGTGTGTGAGTATTCATGTCAGCACAAATTAAACACCAACTGAAATACACACTAGACGGCCTTATTGAATGTCAAAGAAAACGAGTTGTTGCTGTGAGCTGCTTTATTGCTACAATATAGACTCTGCATATACGCAGAGCAAAGAGGATACACAGTGTCATTAGAAATTATTCACGACACAATCCATCAAACCATCCTTTTTTTTATTTAAATGCATCAAATTTACAATTTTGCCCATTAATCTCCACTCAATTCTTCCATGGCAATTTTATTAATGACACACAATAAAATACAATCCAAACACCATATCATGAGTCTTATATTGTTTTTACTCCTGCTAGATTGATATTTCAGGGAATGTGAGATGAAAACCAAACAGACAGTGAGTTTGTGTTCCAAAATGAGATTAAACCTGTGAGTAAGTCACCTATTGTGTAATGACGCATTAGTTTGATAATGTTGGGGCTGTGTAATGGATTTGTAAGGTGTGTCCAACCTTTTCAAACATTATAATTAGAGACTCCTGTAAAAAATGAACCCATCAGTCAGGGGTAGGGATCTTAATGTGACCCATGGTTAGGTTTTCTTGTAAGGCGACCTCTAGTGGCCTTAGTATTTATGGTGGGAGCAAAGGGGGAAGTCAGGTGATTGAGATGATCCTCTAACCTTAAAGAAGTGCTTATCTGTACCCAAACGGTTTCATATGTTTTATGATGGTAGCCATTAATGTGTTTATTTTTTGTAACTTATTCTTGCCGTAAAAGAGACTTTATTTGAGCTCTAAAAGGGAAGTGTAGAGTCAAGCAGACCTCTCCTCAAAATAGAGGCTTAATGAAAGCTCACAAAATGTGAGTTTCTGAAAACTGACTGACTGAAAAGAGAACAATGCCCGTGTGGTTTCCTGTTCAGGATACCACAGCAGACAGACTTCCTCAATTTACTGATCCGTCTTCCCAGAGTAATGACCTCTTAATGAATTAGTTTTTATTCTTTTTTTAGAAAATATTTCAGTCCAAGCTCTTATATTTCCAATTTACTAAAAGAAGTCAAGGATCAATACGATATAATACCTCAGAAAGACTGTAAGTGATTACTGTTGTTCCATTACAAACAACATTCTTCACACACAATTACTAGGTGGATATTTAATTCAGCTGTACGTGTTCTTTCTTCTTCTCACTTCTCAGTCTCTGTCTTGGAGGTGGAGTGCGTTCGGGAGGGTTGCCAGTCAGAGATGTTGCGGCAGTTGGGTGGGTCAGTACCTGAGGGCCGGTGCTTGACGGTGGTCTTCAAAGGGCCCAGAAAGAGCCTGGATCTCCTCTGCCAGAGCCAGGAGGAGGCTCAACACTGGGCCCGCGGCATCCGAAAGCTGCAAGGGAGAGTGGAGAACATGAGCCAGAAGGAGAAACTTGACCAATATCCTCACTGATGTTCTTTTGGAATTAGCCTACACCGAAACTGGGAGAAAATATACAGTAGTTCTGAAAATACAAACACAAGGTTCTTCCATATTCATTTGGAAGAATGAAAATAGGTTATTTTGTGTTGGACGCCCCATGAGCCCTATACAACGATCCTTCAGCCCCAAGCTAGGACACTTTAACATTATTGTGTGTACCATTGTGTTGTTTCCTTAACTATTTGTGTGTCACCTGGATTCATGCTTACCTCAGTCGGGCTGACCAGAACCACGATGATAAGATGAGCTATGAAGAGGTCCAGACTCTGCTGCAGATGATCAATATTGATCTGAGCGATCAATATGCCCGCAGCCTATTTCAGGTGGACAGACACACACAAACATATTTAAACCTGATAACCTTATATAGGGTTTAAACTAATATTTAAACTTCTGTCATCAGGTTTGGGTCAGATTGTTTCGATCTGAAGTTACAGAATACATATTATTAGTAATATAATATATTATGCAATCTAAACAGAAATATTTGTGGGTTAGTTCAAAATCATACATTGAAAATACTGCGCTTTATACTTAGAATGGACACACCCACAAAACTTTGAGTCCCACAAATATTCTTTTCTCTCTTGAAATCTCTCAAAAAATGTTCAATACAAATTTAAAAAACATTTTTTTCAAATGTAATGTGTTCTGATTAGAGTTACTTCTTTGTATTCTGATAACTTAATCATGTTTACATCTAAACTATTAGCTCCAGACTCAACCTATTCATTTCACCTGATAAATGACAGACCACCACTATATGGCTTTGCGTGTAGCAAACTGAAGCCGGTTTGAAAATTGATGTTGAAGAGTTGTCAACTGTGTCTAACTGTGTTTTTTTTACCGGTAGAAATGTGACCGGTCAGCTGACGGCCGTCTGGACCACGGGGAGATTGAAGTTTTCTGCAGGGAGTTGTTACGGAGACCGGAGCTGGACACCGTGTTTATCCGCTACTCTGCAAATGGCTGTGTACTTTCCACTGTGGACCTGAGGGACTTCCTGAAGGACCAGGGGGAGGATGCTTCTCTCATCCATGCCCAAAGCCTCATACTCACATATGAACTTAATGAGTGGGGTACGATGCTAAGTAACAACACACTGCCAAGTACCAAAGCTTATATGTTGTGTTTAGCAAAACATCTTTAGTAAAAAAATCCATGGAAGACAGACAAACTCAACAACTGGCTGTTATGCAATGAACAGAATTATTAAGCCTCTGAAAACCTGATTGCTAAGTAATTAGGTGCATTGTACACAATTCAACTGCTTGTGTTCAACTTTTGTTTGTGCGTTTGCTCGGTACAGCCCAGAAGAACCAGTTCATGACCCCCAATGGCTTCACCATGTACATGCTGTCTAAGGAGAACTGTGCCTTTAACCCTGAACATGCGAGGGTTTACCAAGACATGAAACACCCACTGGCACACTACTTCATCTCCTCCTCCCACAACACATACCTCACCAAGGACCAGCTGACTGGGGACAGCAGCACGGAGCCATACATACGGTAAGAATTAGCAAGGCACAACAGGCATGCATGCAGCTCTGCTATTTGTAGATGGTGTGGTTTTTCTGGGCTCATGCACCCATGACCAGTGTGCAGAGTTTGAGGAGGAGTGTGAAGTGCAGAGAATCCAGGGCCTCACGACAGGGATCAGACGAATGGAGCTAGGCGTAGGCGAGCCCCCTCAGGAGGCAGGGCAGGTGTGTCACAGCCCCTCGGGAGAACGCCTTCGAGGCATGAGAGTGGACTCTTCAGGGCTGGAGGTAAAAGGATGGATGGCCAATGCAGGTTTAGACGGCGGCCAGATGACCAGGAGCTGACAGTGAAGATGACAGGATGTTGGCTGAGACCCCCAATGCAGAGATAGATTAGACACTGACTGAGACCCCTGACACAGACATCTGCAAATCAGTGAATGATCACAGGGACAACCAACTCAGGACCTGACTGAGGATCTGCCTGGGGATTTATTGTTTCGCTGGGCAGCTTGGAAACCTGAGGCTGATGCTTGGGCTGATTTCTGGGAAGCTGGGGCTAAGGTTTGGGCTGGGTGAACAACTGAGTCTCTGTTGAACTGGGCAGTTAAATCTCCATTCTTCTCATGCAGCCTCCTTGGAACCCAAGCTCCCCTAGACTTCCAGCTTCCAGGTCTGAGTTTGACAGGATCTTAGCAACATGGTAGCAGGTCTGAGGACTCAATACTAGCTCACTAGGAATCTGATTGGAGACTAGTAGAGGCTGTGGACATGGAAGATGGTGAAAGATATCCAGTGAAACAGGCTGGGGGGCTAACAGGCCAGGGTGCAGGTTAAAGGCTTGTTGACTCGAGTGCTGGGTTTTGTGTGACCATTTCAAGAATATAATTGAGAAAACAAGACAGAAAAGGAACTAAAACAACCAACAGGAAATAATAAAAGGCCACTTAGAGGGGCAGATCATGACACATGGTACAGTTGTGTCTCAGTTCTGCTTTAAACTAAAACGACGAGACAATGTGTTTTTACCAACTCAGAAACTGCACTTTTTTGTCAAGCTCATACTAAAAGAATATTGTCTCTGACTGGTAATATTGCATCAGAGAACACTAATAATAGATTTGAAAAAATAGAAGCTTTCGACATCACATAGAAGAGGCCGAGTCCCAAGGGTGAGACCGAATAGGTTAAAGAGATCTTTGGTTCCTAAATTGTTGCTGGACAAGGAACTACATGCTATACTGCAATATGTTTGTAGTGTTTCGTGTTGTGGTTTGGTATATATGTTGAATATTATGCACATCCCTCCTTTCTAGTAGTAATTCCTCATGATGCTGTTTTTGTCTCAGAGCTCTGAATCACGGTTGTCGCTGTGTGGAGCTGGACTGCTGGGATGGAGATAAAGGAGAGCCGGTCATCTACCACGGACACACACTCACCTCCAAAATACCGTTTGTGGAAGTCATTGCGGTTATCAATGAGTATGCTTTTAAAGTGAGCACACTATTTAAATCTGAATCATTTCATTTGTCATACAAATAAATTCAGGTATAAATTGACAGTATTTTGACTTGATCACATATTTACAGTTTAGACACGTTAGCTCTGTGAACTTTGATTAATTTGTGTGGACAAAGATGATATACTTATAAATTGAGCGGGTTGTCAAAAAATAGGAAGGTTGGTTTGATTCCCGGCAAGACGCTAACCTGATGGGGTAATGACACTGTGCTGTCAGTGTGTAATTGGGCTGTATGAGTGAAAACCAAGTGCTAATGTAGAGGCGCTGTGTGAATGGGTGAATGTGACTTAAGGGTACAGTGTGTAGAATTTAGTGATATCTAGTGTTGAAGTTGCATGTTGCAGCTGAACACCCCTCACCTCACCCTCTCCTTCCAAACATGAAAAAGCACCTGTGGTAGCTTCAGTTGTCATAAAAACTCAAAAGGTGTTTAGTTTGTTCAGTCTGGACTAATGTAAAAAACATGGCGGCCTCCATAGAGAGGGTCCCCTCCATGTAAATATAAAGTATTTAAATATAAAGGGCCTTTTCTGGGGTAAAGAAAACTACAATTCATACAATTTAGATGAAACAAACTAGTGAAAACATCAGGAGGATTATTCTACATTAAATTCCTGCCAATAGATCCCTTTCACCCAAATCTTACACACTGGACCTTTAAGACTTTGAAAAGCTTTATATAAATGTAGTGCATTTATTAGTTTCAGTGAGATTGCTTCAGAAGAATGTCCCTGACTTCACCCTCTTCTCCCAGGCATCTCCTTACCCTCTGATCCTGTCCCTGGAGAACCACTGCTCTGTGGAGCAGCAGACAGTCATGGCTCAACAACTGCGATCCATCCTGGGAGACAAGCTCCTCACCAAGCCCATCGGAGGTCTGGACCCTCACAGCCTGCCCTCTCCGGAGGTAGGGACACTTTTCCAGCTCAGAAAGTTCAGTTCCCAAAATACTTAATATGTCTATTGAGAGTGATGGTGTCAGTGAGCTGGAGGCATTAGGTTTTCTGTCCGTCTATCCCATTCTTGTGAACATAATATATCAAGAATGCCTTGAGGGAGATAGATAGATTTGGCAGAATTGTTTAAAGAATTAATTGATTTGATTTTGGTGGTGAAATTCACCGAAATTGTCTTTGAATATTTTTGTAGTTGCCTGAATATTTAACAAAAAAAAAAAAATGGATTAATGATTTGTCAACCCAGAGGAGTGGAATCTGAACACGGTTAAAAATAGACAATAACCCACTTAATCAGATTCCTCAGCCAGGATTTCACTCTGACGCACTTATAATATCAATACTGTGTCACACTGTGTGGCAGGACATTTAATTCTCTGTCATATACGTCAGACATTTTGTCCGTCTTAAAAGCACCTGTTACTTTGTTAGGATTACATGTAAAGCAGAGAACAGACTGTTTGTTTTACAATGGAAACCTGGGGCCATCTGCTCCTCCGTGTTATGGTGACTGAGGTGAGCAGATCCAAATAAAAAAAATAAAAATGAAAATCTAGGATCTAGTGAATTTAAATGTGGTTTCATAATGAGACTGTTGGGCCATTCTAGTTGGAATAGGAGTACAGAAGTAGCCGGAGTAAGTGTCAGTCATGAATTAGTACGTAAGTTGGTCTTTCAGGATAATCATTATTAAGCAAACTGCTGTGTGTAGTAAATGTGTGTGTGTTGCTGGTTGTGTCTGTGCAGGATCTCAAAGGGAAAATCCTTGTGAAAGGAAAGAAGGAGCATGTGGAGGGCTCATCGAGCACTTCAGACCTCAGCTCCTCAGATGAGGAGACCAGCAGGACCGAAGGCAAACACCCCTCCAAAAAAGGGGACCCTAAGGTGGGCGTACGTCTTTTTTGAGGGTGGGTGGGTGGTGGGATAGCGTACGGACAGACCAAAGAGGTTATGTTTCATTGTTGTTTGTCTGTTTGTGTGTTGGCAGGATTACACAAAAACGTCTGAACCAATTTTGTTAAAACTTTGGTGTAAGGACAGGGTAAAGAGCAAGCAATTGAACATTTCTTTAACATAGTTTTTCACACATTTGTGTGAATTACTAAAGAAATAATTCAGAGATCTTGATTTAAAAAAAGTCAGGCATACTTAGAGAATTTATATTTGAGTGTGTGGCTTTTCAATTTGGCGGCTTTAAGTGGATTGTTGGTCCTTGGCGTTTGTATGCATTCTACCGAGTGGCATTCTAGTTAAGAAAAGAAAGTGATGGATTTCTCTCTTGCTCTCTCTCTCTCTCTGTGTCATCCTAGCCAAGTGTGTCTAAGCTGAGTCCCGAGCTGTCAGAGCTGGTTGTATACACCCACAGTGTTTCCTTTAAAAGCTTTGAACACGCTGCCAGAAGCCCAGCGACTGAACTGTCCTCCTTCTCTGAGAGTGAGGCTCTCAGACACATTAAGGACTCAGGTATGATGTGTGTGCGTCCGTCATGACATTAACCTTTAGCCTACCTGTGTGGATACGGCGATGAAAACAAAAGTGTCTTTCGCCTCTGGAGTAATGGACTGATGGGACGGTCCTTGTCTTTGTCCTTCACATCCAGGGATGTATTTTGTACGTCACAACAGTCACCAGCTCAGCAGGATCTACCCCTCAGGTCAGCGCCTCCAGTCGTCCAACTACAACCCTCAGGAGATGTGGAATGGAGGCTGTCAGATTGGTGAGGGGTTATTTTATTGTTATGCAATGATCATAAGAAGGAAACAGACTCAGAAAAAAATCTAACTTCCATAACCCCTAACACCCACTGTGCTGCAGTCGCTCTGAACTTCCAGACCCCTGGTGAGCAGATGGACCTAAACCAAGGGAGGTTCCTGCAAAACGGTCAGTGTGGGTACATCCTGAAACCTCCCTTCATGTGCCAGCCCGGCACCACCTTCAACCCAGAGAATGTTGGTGGAGGTCCTGGCCACAGACCTGTACTGTTCACTGTCCGGGTAAGACAGTGTTCTAACTGAGGAGCGAGTAGCAGAACAGAGGTGTTTTCCCCACTTTCAGTTTGCATTCATGATTTTCACCTGATCTAGGATTTTTCTTAATCTTGGCTCACAAACGGGCCACAATTTAATAACAATGCACAATTCCTGAGTCCGTAAGTCATTCTTAGTTACTGTTAGCTCTCTAGCTTTGAGCAAAGCCTCATGTCATTGAATATATTATGAAAATTGTTTCTCGTTCAAGCACAAAGTGCACAGAAAAGAAAAAATCGGAACAAATTCTCATATTTATTGTTAGTATAGTATTGTTGGCGGCTAGTTATCTGAAAAAAAGACCAGTGACAGTACAGGGCCACTTCAGATTTCAGCTAGGGCCAGTGCCCCCCCTGGATCCACCACAATGACACACCACAACCACAACAACACACATATACTCAAAGAATATCGTTGTGTCAGAGCACTGTGTGAATATTAGACAGGCTGTCATTCTGCCATGATAGTGAAATGAAGAGTTTCTTTATTGTAATTACAGATTATTTCAGCTCAGCAGCTTCCCAAGCCAGAGTGGGACAAGCCCAGCTCCATTGTGGACCCTCATGTGTGGGTGGAGATTCATGGTGCTACCATCGACAACAATAAGAAGAAGACTCATCATGTTGACAATAATGGTAAATACCAAGTGACAAAAGACCTCTCGGCAATTAAACGGCATCGGTAGCAGCAGCAGTACGTGGATTTTACATAGATTAAGAAAGTAAATCAGTTAATATTGTAGGAAAGAAGTGGATTGTGGATAAAAAAATATTTTAACTTAATTTACTATGTTAGTTCTAAGTGACAGCAAAAATGATGAAATGACAACTGAACTTTGAAGTACATTAGGGATGATAAAAGGACTCCCAAGGGATATTTGTACCACAGGGTGTATTTCTGCATTTGTCAGCAGTGGGGGGTAATTTGGAGAAATTACAGAGTTTGGGCAGATGTGGTTTAGGAGACAGAGACGGTTGTCCACTAACCAGAACATCTGCATTTCGAAGTGTCCTCGGGCAGGATAATGGACCCCAAATTGTGCAATACATAAATGTCAATGTACAGAAGTGCTGTATGAATGAGTGTGTGTGAATGGTTGAATGTGACCTGTACTGTTAATTTACATTAATATTGTCCATTTACCATTCAATCAAATAACAATAATATGAATAAAGATTTCTAAATATTGAATCAGCTGTAATGCCTGAACATGACAAAAAAAAGCTAAAAATAGTGAAGTAATGCTTAAATATCTGGACAAGCTTCAGCAATATGCTAATTGACTTGTTGCTGCTGCCTTTCAGAAACAGAATATTTAATTATGCACTATTATAACTAAGATCTAAACTCGTTCATTCTGGAGAGCAATTAGAAGGAATTAGATTTGACATTTTGGCCACCTTTGAAATTGGGTGAGGGTAGGCCTGCCTTGGCTCACCAGTGGCTGCACATTATGGTCTGTGAATTAACCTGGCACATCATATGTAATAATATAATGAATCTCACACTGCCCAAAGTCTCATCCGTTTAGAGAGGCATTTGTAGCATTGGCTCGAGAGTTCGAGCGGTGGTGTGATCCCTGGCTCCCTCTATCCGCATTCGAAAATGTCCTTGGGCAAAACACTGAGAGAGCAAATTTACTCATTCCTTGATTTCCTTGTTATTCAACTTGGTATCTTTGAATAGATGTTTCTAAATATACATGCTGCTGTAAATATCCTCTGCAGTACCAACAACTCCAAGTCCTTCAGCCCTTGCTAAATACTGATGTGGTCATTTGGTTGTAGTAAGTAATTCAATTATTAATCCGAGTTTCAAATGAATAGTTATGAACTTTTGAGAGAGAGTTAGTGAATTGGCTTATCTTTTTGCTTCCTTTAAAGGGTGGTGCCCCAAAGTAACTTTAAAATCAATCAAAGTTGTTATTTAAGATTAGTATTTTTACATTATTATTCATTATTTTCATTGTGAATGTATGGATCCACAAGTGTCGTGGTAATCCATCCAGGAGTTTTTGCATAATTCTGATAGCGAACAAAGAAAGGCAGATGAAAGTGTTGTTTCTGTGTTTCAGGCTTTAACCCGCGGTGGGACTGTACATTTAACTTCACCATCCATGCCCCTGACTTGGCCCTGGTTCGCTTCATGGTGGAAG
Source organism: Paralichthys olivaceus (assembly GCF_024713975.1). Lineage (NCBI taxonomy): Eukaryota > Metazoa > Chordata > Actinopteri > Pleuronectiformes > Paralichthyidae > Paralichthys > Paralichthys olivaceus. The sequence continues at coordinate 17,125,084 of NC_091113.1, read as the reverse complement.
ACCACGACTACACCTCCAGCAATGACTTCCTGGGGCAATACACCCTGCCTTTCACCAGTCTCCGCACAGGTGTGGTTAAAGACCGCAGGGTTATATGACGATATAATATGGCGTCTGTAACAAAGACGTCTCTCTTGTCGCCTTCTCTCTCTGACCTCCGCAGGCTATCGCCACGTCCGACTGCTCAAGGTGGACGGCTCCACCCTTTCACCCGCATCGCTCTTCGTCCACGTCACGGTCGGCCCCTGTGAGAGCAGTCCCCACAAATCGTCTGCAAAATCACCGGCCAGGTCACCGACCAAGTCATCCGCCCAGGGACCCTAATCCCCTGCCTCCGTCCAGGCAACGCCACTAAGGGAGGAGATGAAATCTTCCTGGTTCCAGGCGATAAAAGATCTCATCAAACTGGTTATAAAGTATGTAGCATGTGATGTTTTATGAAACAAGAGGAGCATGTTGGTGACAAGTGTGTGACCAGTATTTTAAATTTGTTCTTACTGTTCCATGAAAACACTGATCATGGTGCTGAGTGTTCTGATCAGCTCCCTGATCTTACTAAAGGAAGACTAAGACCCAAAAAGATGAAGCTTCGAAACAATCAGGGAGGGAGGTAACATCAATCTATCACTCACTGTGATGTGATGGATAGTTGCTCTGTAATCCCTCCACGATCAGGGTTCGATTCTTGAAGCAGGACTGAAGAACTTAATGTCCACCCATCAATCCAGCCTGCATGAGTCATGAGTCAAGAGAATCTATATGAGACCAACACCAAAGTGTGGGGCCAAGTTTTGTCTTGACAGTTTCTCAAATCCTTTTTATTTATTTTCTATTTATCTTATTTCAGAGTCAGTTTTTATTTGAGCAGCCTGCTGGTATGTGATGGGAAGTGTACTCAGAAAGTATAGACTTTATTTATGGTGTGTGAAGCAGCCGTCCTATATGAAGTGTGACATGTTCAAGTCCCTCACATGTGATTCACTCCTTTAAAGAGCATTTGGTCACTGTCATCATTTGCTTTTCTGTTTTCTGAAATCAATCCAACTTCATTTCATGCAGCCACTGACCGTTAGTGCTGCAGTGAGAAAGTACAGGGCAGGGTTCTCTCCGAACATTAACATCGGTCATACTTAGGTTGATGTTATTCTGACTCTGGATGGAATTTAAATCACAGGGATGGATCTCTCTCTGATTTCTTGCATCCGCCTGCTCTGCTGTCTTTACCTGAGGATCTGCACGTACAGGTGCACATCTTCAGTTGTGTAGCTTAGCTTCAGCAGGTTTTTCAATCACAAGACCCCTTAGGCAGGACCACCACAGGTTGATCAGACCTGGGTGTATGTCCTGATGTTGGGGTCCAGTTTCCCCCTGATCCAGAGCACTTGGCTCCATCATATTTCTCACATGGACCATTCCTAGATCTTTGAGCAACCTGACGGTGGATATTGAACTAAAAACCCCTGCAGCCAACCTCCAATGTTGTTTTCCAGGCATGTCGTTCTGCCTCAGATGCCACTGCCACATACCGAAGCCTCTTCCTCTCATTCAAATGTTCTAATAAGAACTTTGCAGGCTGAAGTGGTTCCATGTGAACAGCAGCTGAACATGGAAGTGACAAGATCCCACAGTGTTCAGAAGGTCATGAATCTCCATGCTCATGTGTTTAGAAAAGGAAAATGTCCTTTTGACTTAGTGACATTCAAGTTTGAATGCACCTCTCAGTATGAATCGTAAATCTAATCTATCGGGGCAATGTCCCCAATACTTCTGTGCATATCAAAAGCCATATGCAAAATTAAAAATTTTAAAATAGGTTCTTAACAATCTTTTTTTAAAAAAAAAAAACAGTAGCTTTTGTTGCTGCTTGTCCGAGACATGCATAGAAATGATCCCATCCATAACTTTTATAATGTAGCCTGGTGTATTATGTTTTATAGTTTTTATATGATAGAATTAGCTCAGTTATGCCACTAGATACAGCTGCTGCCTTATTGTTAGCTTTTTAGATGAGACCTATGCATACATGTTAAAATGAGTTTTCTTTGTTGTGTACTGCTTCGCCATTGTTCACTCAGTGTTCAGATATGCTGTGTCTCCAGAGTCAACCTGACTGATGATCCTTTTTATAACAGTATATTATTAGGGACTTTTTTGTAAAGCACACACTGTGAAACAAAGTGTGAGACCAGAGTTCAATTGGCTGCAGTGACAACCAAGGTTATCATAGTTTTGACATTTTCATTAGTTTTTATTTGTATTTGGTTTTTCAGTTTGCTTTTTTATTTCAGTTTAGTTTTAGTTAGTTCAACAAGTGATTTTGTAGTTTTAGTTTAGTTTTTATTTTGAGGAATCGACTAGTTTCAGTTTAGTTTTAGTCTTAGTTTTAGTTTTTCCAGGTATTAAGAGAAAGCCTTGACTTGTAGAAGATGAAAAAGGATGAAACAATGTGTGACACCAAATATGGTTTATCAAGTCCTTTAATTTCATTCTTTAACCATCACCTGCAGGACAGGCAGTAATCAAGGGAGAAAACAAAACAACAAGGAAAACGAAGCTGAATTTATCTGCAATTCAGTTTAGTTTTATTTAGTTTTGCATTGTTCATTGTAGTTTTTATTTAGTTTTCGTTTTTTTTTTTCGTTTTCTGTTATTGTCATTGTTATTTTTATTTCAGTTAACAAAATTATTTTTTCATCGCTAGTAATAGTTTTAGTCTTAGTTTTCGTTAACTATAATAACCCTGGTGACAACGTGCCAGTGTGAGAAAACTGCAGGAGATCCTCCACAAGGTTCACCGTGACTTGAGTGTGTGTGCTGATGTTTCAACATGCGACAGATGCAATCATCTTCCTGATGCACCGCCCCTCGTCTGAAGGCGCGACAGATTTCTGTGCCGTTGTGAACGCGTCTGAGCGGAGAATCTCCTGCTGCTTTGTTCATGTGCGAAAGCCAAACTCTGGAGAAAGTCCGGAGCCAATTGTGTGAACATCCTCCGGAGGTCATGTCTGAAAACAGCTTTGGAAACACGCTCGCTGCTGCTCGTTGCTTTAACTTTGGGCTGTTTCAAACTGCAGCCTTTCTATATTGTCAGTGTTTGAGCAGATTATTCACATTTCTTAGTTAGAAATCACTCTGTGAAGGTATCCACTGTAGATTATTGTGCTAAAGAAAAAAGTTTTATACAATGTTTTTATTGAAAATTTTTTTTTTTTTGTAGGATTTGTTAAGAACATTCATATTGTTTATGGAACAAGAAGTACTATGAAGAATGTCACGGTGTCTTTACTTCATAAAGAATCCTTTGACTTGAAGCAGGTTTTCAATCAGCGTTGGGTGCATGAAGATGAAGAGTGGTATCCACTCCTGTCCTGAGAAATCTGATCACAAGTGTGAAACATCTGTTCACACCTGGCGTCGGAATCAGGAGGGTTTCAAGCTATTCTCGGGGCCCCAGGCGAGAGTGAGCTGGGGGGCCCTTCATCGAACCCAATCCCTCTTTCCAAAGAAACACATGATACCAAAGCACCAATCAAAACAATGCTTTTATAATCAAAATCATACTGTGCATACTCAACAATAGTAAAACAAGGAAAGTTACGTTCCTGTGTTTTGGGGGTGTATGCATGTTTTTAAAGTGTAGTCTACTCGTGCTAGTTTTTACAGGATTACTAACCCTAGATTTAAGTGCTAACCCCACCAACATCCCATAATTAAAAATTGAAATGACGAAGCTAGAGGCTAGCGGCAAGAGGCTTGAGTTTCCGGCCATGGTGTAATAGCAGATATTACAAAATCAGCTGTTCTCAGAGGCCTCTTGTTAAGAATGCATCTCCTGTGACCACTTGTGATCAGATCTCACTCCCCCGCTCTACATGCAAACAAACATGTGCGTCCTCTCTGTCTACGAAGTGAATGAAGTTGTTGGTTTTAGCCAGTCTGACTGAGGCACATGGGTGTCGGTGTGTTTGTACGTGAGAGAGAGAGCAGGGCCAGGAGGGGCTGAGTGAATCAATGTGCTTAGTGACAGACCTCACAAATAAATCCCTAGTTTAATCAGGAAGTTTAATTTAATTGGGTTGAAATTAGAATTAGAGCTGCTGCCGGTGTGTAACAAACCAAATCTGTTGACAACATTGCACTTACATGTATGAGGTAATGAAAGTGAAAGATTTATACATATGTTAAAAAAGACTATATAAGTTAATATTTTGTTCTTGTCTTCTTGTAACTGTTTGTTTTTTTGCTGCACCAGCTGTTTGCTAATAACTCTGATATAATTTATGTGATCAGGTAATAGATGTACACACAGTGATAGGATAGAAATGTGGAAATGTTAACCCTAACATGAACAGACTGAAGAACCTCATGATATCAGATGAACGCCAGTTTTTAACCAAACAGTCGACTGATGCGTTTATTACTGACATGTATTTTACAGTGAACAATAAAAGTGGAATACCAGCATTGCGTTTTGTTTCATTACAAAAGATAAAGATTTTACATTTGTATGTAACTCTCAAGGGAGATGTCACTGCTCCCACCATCACTGCCCCATACTATTCAGTTCAATTCATTTTATTTGTATAGCGCAAAATCATAATATACATTATCTCAAGGCACTTTACATAGAAGGTCAGGACCTTAAAATCTTATTAATATAGAGAAACCCAACAGTTTCCACAATGAGCAGCACTTTGGAGGCTGTGGAGGAAAAACACCAGACTCAGTGTGGGCGGTCATCTGCCTCGACCGGTTGGGGGGAGCAAGGGGGGGAGAGGAGAGAGAGAGATAGGGAGGAGGGGGAGAGAGAGAGGCGAGAGAGACCAGGAATACTTGAGCACCATCAGGTATCAGATCTGACTAGTTGAAATGTAAACAATAACAGTGTAAAGAAGTTATTGAGTATTATTGATAACAGGCACAATTCATATAATAAAAAATTACTGATAAGCGTTGACAGTCGTCTCCATCCTGTTGCAGATATTGAGGACATGATCTTGGCTGTGTTTAAGTGCTACAGGCCTACAGGGGGCAGTCTGTGGGGTTCACTTATTCTTGCGGTATGCCCAATATTTTTTTACTACAGCTCCTCTTATTCCAGTGCATACACCATGTGTCTGCTCACTGTAAGATCAGGTTTATCTAATCAGTGAGGGTCTCTTTCAATCTGTTTTTTTTAGTTATTGGTCCATCTACACATTCTACAGAATGTCTTTGAATTTGCACAACATTGCCCTAGTTAAATTAGGAAGTAAAGTGAAATTCATGAGTAAAACTGTTGGGTGTAATTGTTTGGAAGCAAAAAAAAAAAAAATTAAACTTAAAGATCAAAATTTTATTCAACTGCATGAGATGGGATGGTGACCTGTCCAGGATTTGGCCCACCTCCATCACCAATGTCAGCTGAGATTTGCTCCATCACCTCTGCAACCCTAAAAGGGTCTGAACAGTTTAGATGATGGATGCATGCATGTAGGATAGATTCTAATTTACCATAAACTAAGGAAAATGTATTGAAAGTGAATCTATGGATTCTACTCGAAACATTTGATTACAATCGATTTCAGAACTTTGTTTTTGTATCTTGAAACCACAGAACGTTCTCGTACCAAATTAGAATTTTGCCCAATTGATGAACATATACTTCTCCTCCAATCCATCATGTTGTGAAACAATATTTTGACACCACAATCTTGTAAATAAAAGAACATATTTATTAACATGACAATATACAAACAAATTTGCCAAAATTCCTGAACATAGGAAATTTAAAAAAATACAAAATATACATTTGTGTGTCTTGAGAACAACTCTATATCATTGTCCCTCCACCAATACCCAGTGATAAGAATGAACTGACAGAGGCATCAGCTCTGAGCCTCCGCATGGTGATGTTATGTTGCAGCGGGGGGGGGGGGGGCCTGGTCACATACAGTGTGAAGTGCATGCTTTGTTTTGAACCAAACAGTAGAACAATAGATTACATGTACACTGGTTAAGACAGAGCATTCACCTGGATCTTATTCATGCAGCAAAGACCATATGTTTGTCATGAAACAACCGATAAAGTTAAAACAAAAACTTTAAAATCAGAATTGTTTTCTTGCATCGTCATGTTTGTCTCACAATCAGTGGATTCATGCCAGTCCACATCCACTAGTACTTAACTGTAAAAACGTGTACTTGTACCTGTTCACACACGGCCCCACTTGAATGTACAACTTAAAATATCATTTGTAGCCATGGAATAATTACAACAGTCACAGAATAGTGAGCACACAGGTTCATCTGAGGTCAGAAGTCCAAGTCTCCACCACAAACCATAAAAAAAACCTCTAAAATTTCACATTTAATTTAAAAAATAAATATTTCACGTTTTTCACTGTTAATTTATATTGTCTGCAAATTTTGGATTCCAAAACCTTTGCCACACGACCAGAAATAAAATTCTGGTAAGGAAATGCTAATTTCTTCATTTCTTTGTTTTTGGCCAAAAGGGTAGTCAAATGTAAATATATGAAATCTATAATCCATGAAGAGAAGTAAAATATCCATGAAGAGGCTTTACATCGACCTTCACTTCAAGTGGTCAACAATCCAGGCTGAACAGACGTCAGCGGGCCCCCGGGGGCCACTCGTCATCTCTTAGGCTGCACTGCTGTTCAGAAACAGCTGGAACTGTGATATGGATTAAATCCTCTTTGACAATTATTTTTTTCGGGGAATAATATTTCAAAAACTGAGGTAAACTTGTGACACCCAATATGTAAATGTCATTTCATTCCAGCACAAGTGTTTTTTTTTAAAGAAAAAAGAAAACTATATTACAATAAAAAGCCTTTATGACACAGTATTGTTATATGTTGGGATATAATACATTTTCTTTAACTAAATTGAGAGAATGATCACTTTGGGCCCCAGCGCTCGCTTAGTGCCGAGAGCTCTTAGGTTCATCCGGCACTGACAAGATTTACCTTCTTTATTCCATATGTGTAAAAACAGCTGGTGTTCTAATGTGTAACCAGTAAATACTGCCAGCCCGCTTGTGTACAGTAGCAATATGAAATTCCTGTCCATCCGAAACAGCACCACAGGAGACGGTTGGTCCGATTGAAAAACACCAACAGTGATACAGACGTCTGCTGCTGAGGGCCCACGTGAACTGGATTCATTAATTACAGAGGGAAATGCATGGGGGGACATTTCTTTATTGAAGAGCATGGTCTTGCAAATTGTGTGATGCTCTCACTCAAAAACCCTGCACTTGAACTCAATTATACCCAGCTTGTGCTTAGATTTCCTGTGCAGGGTTGTAAAGTGAGAGCATTACAAATTCTGAGCGTGAAATCAACAAGTCCATGCTTTCAAACTCCAAGAACACGGCCTTGAATAAATAGGAAGAAACCCATTACAATGTCAAATGTGTTGAACAGACATGAGATTGAAAGAAATTCTGATCAGCGGAGTCGCAGGTGAAATATGAAATCTGGGGTAAAGGTGACAAATGTGCGGAGTAGTTGAGAGATGGGACAGAAAGAGGCGGCAGAGGAAGGCAACAGAATAATATGAAGCACCTGTCAGACGAGTCTGGTGTGGTGGGACCCCTATGGGTGGGACGCCACAGTGAACGTTGCTATACAAAGTCAATTCATCACTTGGGAGAGAACTTTGCGAGGATCACCGCACACTGCAAGAATTCAGAGCAGCATGCTGGCACACTGTTCAGTTCGACACGTCTACACATATTTATACTCAAATAAACTGCAAAGTGTATTTGCTCCGATTCAACTTTCAATCCTTCATAGTAGTTACAGCAGCTCGGACATCGGCTTCACACAGACACTAAGTTTTGGTTACGAGACACAGAGACAGAACAATGTCTGTCTTCACTCTGGTCACGGAGTGAAGGTTAAAATGTGTCTCAAAGGCAGAAATGCATCAATCCAGAAAGTTCCAGAGCCCAAAAATATATTTCCACAGTTTGAATTAAGACATATTGTGTGAATGTGTTTTATAAATGAGTGATTCATTAATATATTTGAAACATTCTAGCTGAAGGATTATTTCATAAATATGAGGATCATAAATGGTCCTAGAGTTCTGTCGTTACAGGATGACTTTTCTTTACAATCCTGTTTTTCTTGAATTAGATAAACTAAATTTATGTTAAACTAAATAATAGCTATGCCACGATTCAGTGTGTCAGACTGGACGCGCTAGAACGAGCTTTTAGGAAACTGTTTGGAATCTGGAACGTTCCTAGAGATGAGAAGGGACCATTCATCGGTCTCTCAGAGATTTCAAAAAGAGGTGATAGAGAGGAAGAGTACAACATTCTTGGAAACATTCCTCATGCCTTTAAAATAAACTAGAAGCAGACAAAGTCTCTGGGTCTTCTGTGTTCAGTGGCGCTGACTTCTTTGAAATTGTCTTTTACCTGCTCTCCAGAGAGAGTAGAGTCGATGGTTGCTCTGCTCCACCTGATGGTTGCAGTGCTGATGGGCCGAAGTGATAACGGTCGGCACTGCAGTGTTTGCACCCTGCCCTTCCCCGGTTTCCTGACACGTTCCCGTTAATTACCCTGACTTCAGCTTCCTCAGAGGGAGAGCCATCAGAACGGAGAGTTCATTCCCAGCTTGGTTTCAAACTGAAGCTTCTGTCTCTTCTGGTAGCGAACTCGCACCCTGAAATGGACAAACCAGAGCTTGTGATCAGGACGAGGAAACAATCTGATTAACATTTACAGCTTCATGACACATCCCCGTTCTGAGGAAGATGAGAGAGGGGGCGAAGACTGATCTGGGGCCTTGTTTATAACCCTTGCGTTGCCACTCCTCATCTAAACGTTGGGATTTCTAAAAACAAACTTGACAGGAGAATGTGCGTACCTACACGCTAACTCTGACCCGTGAGTACAAACATTTTGGAGACGGGAAAATGACGAGACAGATTATTGATCCACTTTATCATTAACATTAAAACCATCAGCGTTGTTTGTGCTCGAGCAACACAACTGTTCCATACAAACCTTCAATTGAAAAAGATATAAAACAACTTACAGTAAATCACATGAAACCATTAAACAGCAGAGTTGTTGAGTCATTAATAGTTTCTAATATCTTCTAACACTGTGAGTGTAGCATCAAGTACGAGTGTGTGTAAAATCGCTGCAGGGAACGTGACTGTGCCATCAGATGCAACAAGCACACTGGAGATGACTCCCAAAAAATAAAGAAAAACTATTCACTTTCCAACTTCTATTTCCAAATAACATCCCGGAGTGAAGGTTAGGATCCACTGTCATGCTGCGTGATGGATGCACGCGAAAGGAAGGATGAGGAGGAAACAAAGGTTCAGCTGATATAGATTCTATAAATCTGTGATCTTGGATCTTTGTGCTGAACTGAGTCCGGTATCACACAGATCAACCGACGGAACCAAACCAGTAGAAACATATAAGCATTTTAAGTTACATTTTAGAGATTGGGGACATCACAGCTTTCCCTGTAGTTTTTGGATTATTAAAATACGTATGTAAGTTCCCTCACATTCTGACAGTGTGAAGCAATTCTTTCCCCCCCCCTGCTATCTGTTTGTCATTTTCTTTCTCATAGATTCTAGCTATTTACACTATTTCTATTCTACACCTCATTTCTCTCAATGAAACAAGCTACATGTAGAGTTCTCTCATTGACTGATGATTCCACAACTGTCCTCATCGGTTTAGCTTCGTACCGTATCTCGTGTAGCTTCACCACTTCGTTGACCACCACCACTAGCAGCGGTGACAGAGACGCCAGCACCCAGGCCAGCAGCGGTATGTCACCCAGGTTAAAGGTCTGGGAGCTGCTCCGGTCGCGCCACAGCTGGTAATCCACAGAGGCCTGAACGATCTGGCTGAGCAGACTGGAGGAGAGAGTGAGGGTTAACAGTTCAGCGGGCCATCTATAGGGAGGGACTTGGTGCATTTCATAAAGGGAAATTCTGCAACAACATCATACAAAAGCTCAGATGAGCTCTATTAATCTGTGGAGCAGACAAACGATGTAATAACTTACACCACAGGTACAGTGAGAGACCACCAGGTGTTGCTGAACGGACTCTTTCTCCACAGAGGCTGAGAGCGGTGGACGTAGCTGAGGGAGATCACCGCTGGAAAATGAGATAAACGACGACAGACAGGAGAAAGGGAAATATAGTGAGATACAAATAAAAATAGTTTTCCACGCACAGAGCAGTGGAAAACTACATTTGCCACATTTGCTATTTGTAGTCTTCTTTGTAACAACTGCGTGATTCGATATTAGATTGAGTTAATATTAGTATTATATAGTTCAGGGAGTTGATAGGGTCGTCTTCTAACCAGAGGGTCAGCGGTTTAATCCTAGTGTCCTTGGGCAAGAAACTGAACCCATCATTGCCCCTGTCAGCTGTGTCGTTTTTATAGAAAAAGTTCTGCCCTCAGCTGCACAGTATGAATGTGTATGTGAATGGCAAAGAAAAACTACTGTAAATCACTTTAAGACGCCATCAACTAGAAAAGCACAATATAAATACAGCCTATTTACCATCACTGGTTATAATGACCCTTTAAGGAATGAAAACAATAGTTAGTTTTTGATTTACCAAATGCTTTTCTATACCTGAAATCTAAAAAGACAAGAATTGATGAGGAATATTTGCCAGAAGTTTATCTGATGGTATTCTTTGCCACTGTGGAAGTAACCACTGATGATGGAGACAGGGGTAAATGAGATGTCGGTGTCTGCGGCCCAGGCTGGAGACAGCAAAGCCATGATGTTGTTCTATCGAAATCCCCATGCTCTATTAGCTAGGTTGCTATTTGCACGTAAAAATTCAAATAAAAAATTCTTAGTATTATTTTAATGTATCAAATCACTCCTCTATTCTTAACAGAACGTCTGAATCTTGATGGTTAATGGTAAATTGTCAGCTAATGAACAACAGCTATCAGTGAGAAATTATTTATTACCGCCCTACCTCAGAATAAGGACTGGAACATATTGTCGGTTTACAGGAAAAGCACTAGACTGGGTTAAGTTATACTTTTCATAAAGATTCGAGTTTGTTAATGTTAAAAATGACTCGCACACAAAAGTTAGTCATGGAGTTCCACAGGGTTCTTTGCTGGAACTGTATATATTTAAGGAGAAAAGGAAACGCACACACATAGGTGAGATTCTTACTTGTTTCAATTTCTTTTAAATACCAGTAAGAAGAACATTCAGATGTTATAATATACATTTTAACATGATCTATCCTGAAATCAACATAATGTTGTAACTCTTTTCTCACATGAACGCGGAAGTGAATGTTTGATACCATCGGCAAAGAATTGAAGACAAAAAAACAAAACCCACAATAATTCTAAAACTAATGAAAAGGCATGAGCAAGGTTGACCTTAAAGGTCCAGTGTGTAAGATTTATGTGAAAGGGATCTATTGGCAGAAATTTAATGTAGAATAATCCTCATGATGTTTTCACTAGTTTGTTTCATCTAAATTATGTGAATTGTAGTTTTCTTTACCCCAGAAAAGGTCCTTTATATTTAAATACTTTATATTTAAATACTTTATATTTACATGGAGGGGGTCCTCTCTATGGAGGCCGCCATGTATTTTACATTAGTCCAGACGTGACAAACTAAACACCTTTTGAGTTTTTATGACAACTGAAGCTACCACAGGTTCTTTTTCATGTTTGTAAGAAGAGGGTGAGGTGAGGGGTGTTCAGCTGCAACATGCAAACTTCAACACCTTTAACTCAAACAGCAAACAGTGCAATGGTGAGTGTTCCTACCTGTGTGTAAGACAAGGAACCCTGCCATGACCTTCTGAGTGAGCAGCAGGCTGTTTGACAGCTCACTGAACCAATCAGGAGCCTTGTCTGAAGAGCTGCAGTCATAAACAAGACAAGTTCGAGTTCAATCCATTGATTCATCAGTGAGTAGCTCACCACCAGTCTGTAAATTTCAGCTAAATTCTGAATAGAGCTGTGATGGGCTGTAGCAAACGAGTGGAACTGTTGGTGCATTTGGAGATAAAGCTTCTTACCTGGCTGCGAATAGGTGAAGGCAGTTAGTGCTGTTTTCAACTGAGGTACAGTTGCTGCTTCTGAGGCAAACCTCCTGCAGGGTAAACCCAAAGGCCAACAGGTAGGCACACACTGTCAGACCAAACTTCAACAGGAAACAGCCAAGGAAGTAGTTCTGGGTCTGTTCAAAGAATAAAACATGATGAGAGTCCGAGAGTAGTATAGAGGTAAATCACAATTTAAATGATCTCAAGGCACTTTACGAAGTAAGACCTTAGATATTAAAGAGATAAAGCAAACAGTTCCTACGGATTTTTCAGATTTAGTATGATTTAGAGGCAATAGAAATGTAAAAGTGTACAAAAGATTTTTATCTATGAAGACTGATGTAGAAAAATAAAAGAGCATATAAACGAAAAACTTAAGAAGATAAAAAGCACATTCTTATAAACCTCAGGTGGCTTAACCACAAAGTGCAGAAAGGTTTGTTGTCTGTGGTATATATCATTATCATTACTGCTATTAGGAAAGTGTTCTTCCACTATTACTTTACAGTATGAATACTATAACATACTGGTTTATAGTATATGAATATGTTTAAGATTTAGCAGGAATAATCCAGCAGCTTTGATCAGCATCATTATCCAGGATTCAGAAATACACTGGGTTTGAAAAACTTCAGAGGTGGGATCACACCTTTCTTGGAATGGCGTCTAGGTTCTTCCCTGTGGCAACTGCCATGACGGAACAGTCTGGAGGTTTCCCCAGAAGTGAAACACTGTCAACACAAATGAACCATGACGAATCACTATTATGACATTCTGCACAAAACAGTTAAATTGTTGACAGAGCGTGTGTGTGCATACGCAAGTCTATCTATAGTTCCGAGGGCCGATGTTGGTTCAATGCCATCATTGTGAAGACATTTTGACGTTGTGCGGACATTTTAGCTGATCCTCACAAATTCAATGGGCTGTTTGAGGATTAACACTTGGTTTTAGGGTTAGAATTAGGTTAGGCATTTAGTTGTGATGGTGATGGTTAAGGTTAAGGGGCCAGGGAATGCATTATGTCAATGAGTGTCCTCACAACAATAGAAAGATGTGTATGTGTGTGTGTGTGTGTGTGTACCTTAGAAGCGGGCAGCTGAAGCAGGACAGCCAGAGGATGTCAGTGGTGTTCATTGGAGGAGGAAGCTGAGCCAGACAGGCTAAGAACTACAGACAAACACCAGATATACAACATCTGTTAATTCAATATCATGTCTTTTCATCTACACAGATCTGTCTCAACACTGTCAATCATAAGTTTGATGGATTTCATTATATGACTGAATCAGAGAAGATTAATCTTATATGGAGGACAGTCCGTCAAGGTTACAGGTCCTGTTTTATCAGAGCAGTGTTTAATGTATTGTTCTGAAATACTTCTTCTTTATTTGATTCGATTTGTGGCCGTACACCACCAATAATAACATAAAGTTTACAGTCAGTACATCACAGTGTAAAGATCTGTATGTTCTGCGTTTGTGACGCGTTCTCTCTCACCTGGATGATGACCAGGCTGAGCTGGCACTGAAGCAGGAAAAGGAAACATTTGCGGATGCCATACGTTGTGTGTCGTGCCTGGAACAGATTCACCCAAAGCAAAAAATCATGAATGAAAGTAACGTAAAAGATAGTATTGTGTGTTAATGGTCAGTGTGTCGGATTAGGATATTGCTGTGTTGCGGCCTCCCCAACCAATCATGTTTGCTGTTTGACTTCCAGGGACACAAACAAACATGGCATCTGAGGTAGTGTGTGTTTGGAAAAGCCTTAAAACATTTCCTCAGTTCCGCCCTTCCACCATGTGACGCCAAAAGAAATTGTGGATTCATCTCTTCAGGCAACATGCAAGAGTTTCTTTCAGGACGTCAGCTGCCATCCACTTTGACAGATTCCATGTTCTAAAATTAATGATTGTCATCCCAATACCCATTGATTATTTCTGAACATGCCCACTGCTATACCTCTTCCAAGTTGGGCTGTCATCGTGCTAACATCAGGAGGTCTGACCCCAGTATTAGTGCAGGAGTGCATGCGTGTGTCTCACCTGCTCTATGAGCTTGATCATGCTGACGCTCTCTCCTTGGTGGAAGGTGACGGAGCAGCCCAGACTGTTGAGCTGTCCAGAGAGCCTCAGAGGAGACAGACCTTCGACTTCTCCATTAAACCCTCCTCCGGTGGCGTAGCCAAAGGTTTCCCATGAACATTGAGACGGGTACAGAGGGTCCAGAGCGATGCTGGAGAGGTAGGTGGGTGGAAAGTAACACATGGGCCAATCAGGACTCAACTGAGAATGTGAAGGAGTTCCTGTTTATTTATTGTACTCTAATGTAATCAAAATACAATAAATAATTTTCTCATATCCCTTTAGTAATGTCAGAACAACAGAAGTGAACGAAATTTAATTTCTACCGAAAATGACACAAAATGATGTAAAGCAGTGCAAAGATATAAACTTGGAAATGTGAAGGAAGTGTGACTGTGACTACAAGTCTGGGAAACTCACTGTACTTTATTCACTTTACCTAATGCTGCTTTATGAACTTTTTTATTTAGACATCCATTGTAGTGGAATTGAAGTAGCAGTCTCAGAGACAAGTAAGATTGAAATCTTTGCACAACTAAATAGTAATAGAGGCACCAGAGACCTTTTCTTCCATAATTTGCATGTGTAATGTGACATTTCATCTGTATTGCACAAACTGTAAGGAATGCAGGAGTTTTAATGGTGATTTCTGATTTTTAATAGTATAAATACAACTTCTGAGTCTTCAAATCTGTTGTACTAATTGTGAAAATAATTAAAATCAACTATTTCAATTCCAAACCAACACCAGTCAAGCCCAACAGTAACATCAGTTTACAAATGGGAGGCATGTACTATGTTAAAGTGTGTATACCTGAGATCACTCTGTAAGAATAGACAGCTGTTGCGGAAATTGGCAGCGCTTCCCAGACAACATGTAACCTCCCTGTTTTCCTGCATGATCTTCATCATCTCACACATGGCTGTGAAGAAAGCACCAGTGTAAGGGTATTGATTACTGTAAGTCAAACATTAAGTGGATCTAGAACACAGACACAGGTCATTAACTCTTTTCTTAACCATGAGGTAAAAAAACATTTCTGTATTTCTGTTGTCTCCTTGCGGGCAGCCGGCGTCTCTGTGTGGAGTTTGCATGTTCTTCCTGGGTTAGCATGGGTAGAATGGTGAGTGAGAGTGAATGGTTGTTTGTCTTTGCATATCAGCCCCGCCCTACACTGGTTACCTTTTCAGGATGTACCCTGCCTCCTGCCCACTGTCTTGTGTAACCTCAAACCCACAATGAAATATATATATATTTTTTTTTTAATAAATAAAGATTTTGAATATGCCTACATTTGAACGTCTTGTGCACAATTGACATTTCCAGTACCAGTAGATGTTAGCAGGTGTTAGTGGCCACCGGCAGATGTTAGAGACATTTCAGTTGTGCATCTCAGCTTCATCAAATGATTGGGCCTTGTATTCAATGATAAAGGTCGAACTTCAGGATACGCTGAAGCTAAAGGTAAATCTGGTTACTGGCTTGTATGGCAGTACTGTGAGAGCTATGTGGCCACTCAGTAGATCAGACATCATTACCTCTATGTTTTTTTAAACTAAATGCTTTCCCAGTTTAGATCATACAACAAGATGGAGAATATCCCTTGTACGTTCTGCCGCACTAATTAATGCCTATCGCCAGTGGATGTTAGTGAATGTTAGGGACGTATCTTCAGTTGTGTACCTTAGCGTTATCAGGTGTTTCGGCTTTTTAAGCACAAGAAACCCTCTTCAACGGGAGGCCCAGCACAGACGTGCCCTTGATGCCCAAAAGTGCCCTTTTGTCAGAGGCGTATTTTCTGCATATACATTGTGTATGTGTATGTGTATGTGTGTGTGTGTGTGTGTGTGTGTCATGACAAATTATAATCACAAAACAAGTCTTATAGTGAATCCATTCATAATTTTCTCATTCTCCCAATCCAATCCTGAATACTTATTTTTATTTTTTTGATTATAATTAAAAAAGGAATATATATAAATAAATATATATAAAATCCTTTTTAAGGACAACCTGTTTGCTGTCTGTCATTATAGCTCATTCCAATCTCACTGATGTATGTGCTCAATGCACCCTGCACATTACAATTCTATCCTGATGCTCAAAAGAGAATCTACACGTTATTTATTACATTTGCACTTTTATTTCAGGTGCTGGTAATAGGGTTAAACAATTGTGTGTCAGCTCAAGTAGCCACTATGGATTCCACACATGCCCAGTTAGTTATATGACATTGCTGTCCTCAGGGGGTTAACCGTTTCTCTCCCTCTATTTTAGTCTTGTTGGACAGATGAGGACAATGGGGTTAGAGAACGCATGTTCAAAATAAAGTGGTAGTACACATAATGAGGATGACACACAAACACATGAGGAATACTCACTCTCAGGGGTGCAGTCAGTAAAGAGTGGCACCAAAAGAGGCACATTATCGATGTTCTTCAAATGAGGACGGACCTGGTGGATACCACGAGGTAGCTTGGCCTGACGAAGAGCAGAGATACAAAACAGGAACAGTCAAACAAGACTGAAACTAGAGTGACAACCTTGCAGTTGTTTTCCTCCTCCAACCAGTCGAGTTGTAGTTTAAATCTATGTCCAGACTTATAATATTTGTAATGACAGCTTCACGAGAAGTGGATGTTCGTACGGACCTCAGAAGGTGGAGGTAAGGCACCTGAAAGCTTTTTGCCCCATTAAACAAGAAAAGAAGAAGAAGGGGCCACTACATGGTGCCAGAACATGCACAGACTATCAGCGCTACAAAAAGATCTGTGTGGAAATCCTTGACAAATAAATAAAGATAGGATGTTTGTGCAAACTCTGGTAGATGAATTGAGCACTTCTAGGTATGTGTCGCTCTTATATGAGAGAGTGTGTGTGTAAAAGACAATGCCCAGACCATAAAAAATAATGACTAACATTTAAATATTTCTAAACAACCCAGCTATAGTCAAGTTTGTGTAAGTTATGTGAACACAAGCTCTGTCAGTCAGATTTGTATGTGTATGTCTTTCTTTCATTGTTTAATTTTCGTTAGTCTGAGCTCATGGCTCTTTCTGCTAGATTTAGTTACAGCTACAAATATTTAGCTGACATAAAAACATCCGAAAAATTGTCTATCAGTCTATATATAAGGCTGACGAGATAAACAGATACTGATATTTTCCCCAGTAGGGAGATCGTATTGCTACCCTGTTGCAGTCCTCCAGGAAGCTGGGCACATCACTGTCTGTGGGCTGGAAACTGGCGAGGTCAGAGTGGGCCTCCTCCTCTGGCAACAGCGGACCTTCTGCTTCATCCCGAGAATCTGTGAAACACATGAAGCAAGTTGCTGTTTGTCCAAAACTCAAATGAACAGACATTACACTCCCAGAACCTGCTTTCACTGGTTTATCTTTGCCTCAAGCACTCATGAGATATCACATTCAAGGGACCAAAAACTTGACCTCGGCCTTTGACCACCAAAATCAGTGTAGAGTCAAAGTGAACATTTGTAATAAATTTGAAGAAATTCTCTGATGCTGATCTTAGGATATTATGTTCAAGATAAACAACTAATTCAAATCAAGCACAAGTAATAAATTAAATAAAAACTGATCACAGTACAGGGAAAATTGTGTAGGTTCAAGTTTTCAATTGTTACAACTATATGTTTCATGATCATGTATCAGGGTGTTTCACCACACCCTAACCTACAGCGGTCTATAAAAACAATGAACTGATAGAAACAGCAGATTTAACATTTTAGCTGAAAACTTGTCAACACACTGGTGGCCAAGTCAAACCTGCAGAAGAGTCAGGAATTACATCCAGACAGTAACTGTATCAAAATGATGAATACTTTGCCACCTTGGTTCAGGTCTTCATGTAGGGAGCCATGAATGGGGCTGGATGGAGCTCCATCACAGGGACTGTCTCCGTTTGGAGTCAGAGAGATGTGACAGTTCCAGCCTGTCTCTAAACCCATCTTCTCAGCAAACACCTGCAGGGACACGATAGCAGCCACATATATACACATTCTCATGCACAGCATTTATACTGATACTTCTCTACTGTGTACTGCTCTTCCACAGCATTCTGCATATATATTATACTCGATACATTCCATTACACATGATATACTATGTTTTTGTCTTTTGTGCTGACACACAAACAACATACTATTAACTTTTCCCAGTCTGTTTGAACCTGGATCTCATCTGCAGGTTTTCAGGCACTAAATTGAAAATGATTACAAAGCCCTTCCAAAGTGCAGATTTTCAAATCTTGTGCTTTCTGTGTATGCGTGTAAAGTGGAGAATTTGGGAAATGATGATGTCACATTTAACTTTGTGCATGCCCACTGGTGTTTTGTGTAATGAGCATGCACCAGAAACAACAGCAATGGTGCCTTTATACCAGTTTCTCTAAGTTTGGTTTGCAATGCAAGGTCTAATTACACGTTTGCAGCTAAGTTTGTTACTGCAACACATTACTTACATTCACGGTATATGCGTCAACCAATATATAAGCAAAGATATCAGACTTTATCGTCACCTACAGGTCAAGCATGCTTGTTTGAGCGTATGTAGTTCAATTTGTGTTCTTGTCTGGACCATGATATATTTCAAAGGTTGTGTGGAGAGAGATTTTTTTCATTTTTTTAATGGAGGGGTAATACAATATCAGTATATACAATGTGGACAAGGCCTAATAAGACAAATGTATTCACTAGATACTATCATTAACATAAACTAGATTCCTTAAAATGTTCGTATGAGTGTGTGTGTGTTTGTGTGTGTGTGTGTGTGTTCACCTTGCTGCGGAGCTCATCCTCCATAGAAAAGTAAACAAAGCGGATGCAAGCGGTGACCAAGGCATCAATGAGCCGAACTGTATCGAGCCTCGCCTGGAACTGAGACGACACCATTCCCATGAAGATCTGACCGCTCAGGGCCTGAACACAGTCCTCACGCTCCACCCCCTCACCGATACCCTCTGCAGACAAGATGAGCACAGACAAGGAAAAAAAAAAAAAGAGAGAGAAATAATTAGAGATGTATATTATTATCTTCACCGTCCTTCCCTCTGTCACTGACTCGTACCATCTGAGCTCCAGCTGTTCCTGTAGGAGTTGTGTTTGATCGGGGTGGTGGAGGGCAGTTCCACTCCAGAGAAGAGGCAGGGACCGGGGGCCAACTCTACACATTTCCCACTCAGTTGGCTTGACAATGACACTTGCATGGGTTTGTAGGCAAAGGCTGAGCAGTAACCTGACAAACAGGCACGTTGGTAGAA
Source organism: Paralichthys olivaceus (assembly GCF_024713975.1). Lineage (NCBI taxonomy): Eukaryota > Metazoa > Chordata > Actinopteri > Pleuronectiformes > Paralichthyidae > Paralichthys > Paralichthys olivaceus. The sequence goes on along the minus strand of NC_091113.1, from coordinate 17,105,618 downwards.
GTCCAGAACCTTTTTTCTGTAACACAGATAACTCAAGTTTCAAGTATGGTATTAGTCATACACTCAGCTGGCAGGTAGATAGAAACTGACACAATCCAACACAACAGTTCTACAATAAATCCTACCTTCATGAAGTTTATGTTTATGTTCTGTTGTTGAATCCATTTCAGAAAGGTTCTCTTTCAACTACATTGTATTGCAATTTTGGAGGATGTGGTTTGTGGCGCTATTGTGTTGTGCTGACAAGCTTTTGCATTTGCTGATTTAGTTAGCAGTATTACAAAAAACACTTACAGGAAGTATTACCACAAAACTTGGTGGAAGGATGCAGTATAGGTCACAGAGAAACTCATTGCATTTTGGTGTGGATCCAGGAGCTCTAACCTTCGTGGAGGTAGGACGTATCACAAGACTGTGGAGTGCAACTGATCAATTGTTGCCACTGTCTGTCAACCCAATATGAGTGATGAGGTACTGCACCTGTCTGAACCTGATAAAGGATAGATATCAGTTCCATCCCAGAAGTCAGTGCAGGCCTCCAAGATGAGGTCAGCGGAGCCATGTGACAGCATCTGGACATTATCTACAACAGAGACCTCAATAACATTAGCATAAGGCAGCAAGATAAAATCTAACACACTGTGCACTATGTACAGTCAGAAGAAATTAAAATGTCAAATGAAAACAATCTGAGCAGTAGAATAACATGGACTCACGGGAGGAGGAGTCTCTTACGAACAGAGAGATGAGGTGAGAAATGGGAGGCTGCCGTTTGGTGAAGTAATGAAGGTGGCGGGAGGTAAACTCTTTGGTTTTCTCTCCAGTTGGCAGCTGGTACAGAGCCAAGTGGTTCTCCTGCTTAAACAGCTCCCTCGCACCAGGAGTGAAGCCTGACACACAAACACATGACGCAAAAAGAGAAAGACAAGGGTAATGAGTTACTGCACCACAGACTTTAGATACTGAGGATCTTTCACATCAGTTTAGAGCCCTGTTTGATTTAAGGATAACTGAAATCTCTATATCAATACATTAAAGGTCCAGTGTGTAAGATTTAGGTGAAAGGGAACAATTGGCAGAAATTTAATGTAGAATAATCCTCATGATGTTTTCACTAGTTCGTTTCATCACAATTGTATGAATTGTAGTTTTCTTTACCCCAGAAAAGACCCTTTATATTTAAATACTTTATATTTACATGGAGGGGACCCTCTCTACAGAGGCTGCCATGTTTTTTACATTAGTCCAGACTGGACAAACTAAACACCTTTTGAGTTTTTATGACAATTAAAGGCTGCCACAGTTTCTTTTTCATGTTTGGAAGGAGAGGGTGAGGTGAGGAGTGTTCAGCAGCAACATGCAGTTTCTACACTAGATATCACTAAATTCTACACACTGTACCTTTAATGATTAAAAAGCTTCTGTTTCAGTGTGTGCCTTTTTCTAAACCTACATGTCAGTGGAGCGTTTCCAGGTCGCGTCTCAAAATAGTGTGCATAGTGTGCCCACAGGGAAACACCTCAACACTGGGAAATGGCTAAAACAACAACACTACACATCACAGCCCTAATCTGCTCAAGAGATTAACTCTCAACTGCTAATGGGGAATTAAACGAGCTGAATCTAGCTATAAACATTTGGTAAGAGAAGAGTGAGGACATTGTACTGAATGTAGAGCTTTATAATTCACCATTCAGCGGTGCTGTTGAGGACAAGTTTCAGTTTTGTTAAGCACTTCCCTGTGGAGCACCTGTATACCAGGTTTTATCTCTTTCAGTTGTTGAGTGCTTGAGGTATGGATGAATTAATACACCCTCGGTCCACATCTCTTCATCGAAATATCTTGAAATGTTCGGCTTCCATGTGATTTTTTTCAAATTCTGCTTCACTTGCACTTTTTTCCTAACCAATAGATTCACTCACCAAACATCAACACTTACCAAAAAAGATTTAAATATTCTTAAGAGAAGGGGTTCATTTTCACAAGCAGATATAGCAGCATAAACAATAAAACATCGGGATTCCATATGTGCAGCAGCTGAGTGAAGCAGGATGGTTTTATTCTGCATTTCTCATAATAACATCAATCAGTGGTCTCACAGCTAATGATGAACATCCCTTATTGCTAGTGTAGTACTTCCACTGCTGTCCATCAATCCAACTGTCCTTAACTTATCATTAGAACCACGAGCAGTGTTTCAGAGTGGAGATGGTTTTATAAGCTGCCTTCAGACATGCACTGAACTTTGGATGATCTGTGATATAGATATATATCCAGTGGTGCTAGACAAGAGGAAGACACCGACAGATGTCAAGAGAGCTTTTAGTGATAAGGGCTGATACCGCTGTTGATGTGCTGTAAACCAAAAACACTTGATCTCCCCAGTACTCGTTACGTCCTGCCTCCTGCACCACCCCTCACCTGAATGCTCCACAGATTTCTGTGTTGACGTAAATGCATCAGAGCAGAGACTCTCCTGCTGCAGTGTTCATGTGCGAAAGACAAACTCCAGAGAGAAAGTCCGAACCCAATTGTGTGGACATTTTGCAGAGCTCATGTCTGAAAGTGGCAACAGAGTGCAGACATTTTAAGTAAAGGACTATATTCTGGGGTAAAACACAATCTATAATTCATGCTGAGTGGGAAGAGAGTCAGATCAGCTTTAACCTCTGAAGAAAATGCCAAACCATCTAAATAACAAAAAACAGTACTACAGGGCAAACCAGGTCATGGTATGAAAAGGTTTCTCTAGATGCCAAATCACCGCCATCACCACCTCACCTATGAGCCTGGAGAGTTCACAGAGCCCCCAGGGTACGTAGACTGGCAGCACGGTGCCGTGGCTCTCCTGCAGGGCCAGGTTGGACAGGTGGTCAGAGAAGCGGCAGAGCTGTTGGGTGACACTGACGTTGCAGAGGTTCAGCATAATGTTGAGGCCCAGCGGCTTGAGGGAGGGCAGGTGGCACTGCCAGGAGAGGTCATCGAACTGGATGCTGGCTGGGTTCTGCTGGTCCTGAGATAGGCTCAGCATCTCCAGGTGGTAGTCGCACACAAAGTCCTCTGCCTCCGTCTCCGGGCAGCCCATTGCAAAGTCCTGAGAAAATCCAGATGAGAAGCCATCATTACAAAACAGTCAATTTACAGATTCGTTCATTTTTTCCGTGCGTTCACAACCACTTGTTCAAATTCATGTCCATTTTTTACCAGGGCCTGGTTGTCCTCGCCTCCCTCAGTGTCATGGCTGAAGCTAACGTTGGATCCAGAGTGGTGTTTGGTTCGGCTATGTGGGGGCTGGCAGGAACGCCGAAGCCGCAGAGTATCAGATGAGCAAATAGTGTCATGTGAGGTCTCGCTCAGCTCGGGCCCCTCCCCAAGCTGAGTGGAGGACTCTGCAGGAAGACAGAGCAGGGCCTGCACCTCCCCGACCTGCACAGCAATGACACCAAGTCAGGGGTAGATACAAAACCGTACATTATCATGCAAATTATTCGTAACAATTTAAACGGTTAAGTTGCTGGTGACGTTGAAAACTGTTAAAACACAAACCCGCACACTCACGTCATCCCTGTCATCCTCCGTCTCCACTCGGCAGTAGGAGTTGACCGACAGGTCGTCCCTGAGATCGTCCTGGCTGTTGTGAGGCGGTTCAACGCGTCCACTGAAGAACAGCACGGTCTCTGGACTGGGGTTAGGCCATGACAGTATACCCTGTTTGTCCACACAACACAGCACCTACACGTACACACAAACCATTTACGGCTTAAACACATACTGAACACTCACCAACAAGTCTCCAATATGTTTCTGAGTACATGGGCATAGTGAGGGTTTGTATGATGTCAATGCGGCCTTAGGCTTCACCAATGATTGGAGAGGCTCAACAGGAGGAAACCAAAATGACAATGAAGAAACAAGCAAGATCATGTAAAAGATCATTAACTGTGTTGAAGTGTCCATGACTGATCAGATAAAGATTATTGGATTACTGTAGATGCTGAATTTGTAAGTAGTTTTAAAGATGTATGTTTACAAGAGACATTAGAAACAATGATATTACCAGGAACTGTAATTAACTGAATCTAAAAATATGTGTATTATGTTTGGCTTTCAGGATCAAGTTTTTTGTCTAAAAGGCCCAGTTCAGATGTGGTATTAAGATTTGTCTCAGGTGATCTGATCAAATGTCAACAGCTCTAAGTACAGGTGTGAACACACACAAGACACATTAGGTCCAATCACAAGATGCATGCTGCCACATTCTTTTATCACTGTGAACATCACTATGTCCCAAGTCTTACTGAAGGACCACCCACTCATCCGATGTCCTCTGACCTGCAGTGTGCACCTAGTGTTTCACAACGATTTAGTATTAACATTGTCCACTTGTGCTAAGATCACCTGTTAACGTAAGTTCAGCAAATGTTAACAAATATCCCTGCGGTACAGATTACTAGTAAATGATTAAACGTCACATTGCAGCTCCCAGTTATTGTTTCTACCGTTCCCGACCACAACGCTGCAGTGCACTTCAACTGTGCTTAACGTGCTTTTATGTCTATTGTTTTTATGAAGCACTCAGTGCATGTTATTCTTTCGTCGTAAATCATTTCAGCGGCATTTCCTGCATGAAAGGTTCTATTTATATGAGTATATTATGACTACTTTAGCAAAATGTAATACATGTTTCAGTTTTATTTTCTGAACATCCAAAACAGAAGTTAAACAATACATCAGCACATGCTTCTGAGGAGAAGCCTTCACTTCTACATCCGAAGTCTTTTTGAAAGGTTATTTATTTGCCAAAATATATTCTAAGAAGTTCTGTTAAAACTGTTTCCATTTTGAAATATCCCCGGATACTAAATTAACTTATTAATCCTACCTCCCTGTAATGTTAATCACATTGGAATTCAATAAGGAGATTTACTGGATAAAATGTTGCTGCTGAATCTATTTCACATGTAATGTTACAGCACTTCAAATCCCACAACTTTTTACCTATTGTAAAGAAAGGAGACAGAAACATCTGAATATCCCTTACCTAGACTATCTTGTAAAAAAAACTAATGGCAGCTCTAGCAACTCAAGGAGAGCGCTGTCCAACTACAAGCTGTATCATTATTTAACATTGTCAGTGTTACTATAACTTGCCAGCAGATGTCAATATAACCATATAGCACAATTATGCAGCTGTCACTAATATGTATCATGGCACTTCCGAATGTTAGGTTAATCTTTACCTTTATATTTTTAGTATTATGTTTACTTTACAACTTTTGACTTTACAATTTACTAAATCTGTTTCCCCTAAATAACTAGTTTGAGCAACAAACCATGTCAGGATCTTACCCACAAAGAATTCCATCATTTTATTGAATTCCTATGTGAAGACTAGACAAGCTTATTTTGACGAAAATACTCTCAATAGATCAACAATAGATTTTTAAGCGTAATATTGGTCAGCTCATATGTATATGCGCAAATTCAGCCCCGTTATACTCACAGTGACAGATCCTAGAGTGTGTAAGAGGCTGGAAGTGTAGCACAGTGTCTGGGACTCTCCCTTTAGGACACGGACGAGGTGTCTCCACACACAACGCAGCATCTCCTGCATGGACAGGCACGCACAGACACACACATACAATAAGTTAGAGGACAGACTTCCACCACATAATAAAAACAGAATGTATATTAGTCAATAAATAAATATATAAAAATCACAACTATTAGCAACATGACAATCATAAATTAAGTGATTCAACTAGGCAATTTGAAAAAAACAACTTTAAGTAACAAGGAAGAAGCTACCGACACTAAAACAGACATATGACCTGATCAGCTTTGTGATTGGACAACATCCTAACGAAAGAACAGGGACAAGGCTTCTATACAACAATGCTAGAACAAGAACAAGAGGCAGCATTTTTGTGAGTGTTACGAATTATCCGTGCAGATTTTGATTATTTTTTGGATGAAATCCAGGATTAGTTTTCAGCAGGGAAACGAACAATCACAAATTGCATAGGGAAACACTCTTTAACACTTCCTTGCCCTCTCTCTTCAGGTACTATCCAAAACTGACTTCATGGCTCAATGACTGGTCGGATATATAAAATATTAAAAGAGAAAGTATTTAAACTCCTTTTACAAATCTATAAATATTTTCTAAACTTATTCAGACAGCATCTGGAACATGACTGGAGTCTGCCCTATCCCTAGAGTGACAGCATGCTGGTAGCAGCATCATGCTATCAGGAGTGCTTCTCCGCAGGATTGACAGAGAGACTGGTCAGATTGAGGACAGGGCGAATGCGTCCAAATACAGAGAGTTCCTTAACGATAACCTGTTCAAAAGGACTCAACCTGAGACTGGGGAAAAGGTTCAGATTTGGGAAAAACCATGACCTGAAGCATCCAAACTTTTGTAGAGAGACCTGAAGATCTCAGTTTTTGTGGAGTTTGAGAGAATCTGCCTAATGAGGCCTTTCTAAATTGGTGTCACAGTAAATAAGAGCACCATTTTTAAAACTCCTCCAATGAGACTGAATGAAAACCATTCTCTTAAAAAAGGGCAAAATTCTTCAACAACGATGTAGAAGACTCAACACAAGTTTGCAATAACTTTTCTTTTACTTTCTTTTCATTACTTCACATGGGTTATAAATATGATTAATGGGTCTTGTTAAGGAAAGTGAAATTATCCAATTAATCCAACAAAAACTTCATAAGGCCCAGAAGAGAGCAGTGAGAATTCAAAACTCCTGTCTCGGGCCAAATATCTCTTTCATCAGCTGAAATAAGATCTCCAGCCGAGCAGGCTTGCTTCCAGACTATTGTTCCTTCACGACTGCTCTACCTTAGAGAGCATCATATTGTTGGGAAGCTGTGAGTAGAGTCAGCACCCAACCCCTTTGGATCCAACTAAAAGGGACAGGCTTCAAGCATCTCCACTAAGAAGGTTAAACTGGACGGTTTAGGAGAAAAGTTTATGTCTGATTGTATTCTGTATCATCAATATAATTAATTCATAACAGCTCTACCATTCCTAACCAGCCCTTACTTTGTCGCACTTCTTTACTTGATCTCCTAGACTTTATCAAATGAAATAGGTTTTACATTTAGTCCTATCTTCAGGCTCTCCTACAGCACTGAAGCTTTTGGGTTGTCTCCCAGTTGCAAGTCGCTTTGGATAAAAGCGTCTGCCAAATTAGTAAATAAAAACTACCTTAACTCAATATTCATGGCTTTGATTGATCATTACTCTGCTCATTATCAAAGCTGCATAAATGTTCATTCATTGTCAGCTTATTGGTTAATTGATGTTCCTCATTAAATATAAGGTTGTGAAATTTTGATTTAAATCTAAGAGTTGGCTCTGTTCAGCGAAAATATTTATAATTATTGATTTCTATCATCATTGTACAAATTATATTAGAAAACAACATCATGTCCTTAAAATGTGATCCTTTGTTTTGTTTAGGCCTCACCACAACCCTTCCATAATATTAATCTGCTGTCTCATCACAAACACACAGTAGCAACCCCTAAAAATATTATAAATAATCAAGTTTCTTTAAATGTCTTCAAGGGTTTTATGCATTTCAAATGGTGACAGGGTTGACATACTGCTCTGTCTGCAATGGCAGAATGTTTATGTTGTTAATTTTCCCTTTTGTTTAAATGTTTTATTATTTATTAAGTTCATAAAATTGCCTGTACTCATCCTGAAACATAATGATTGTTGTTTGGCTAAGAGACAGATCAGACTTCAAGGTTGATATTTTAAAGAGTTACAGACAAAATTATAAAAAATCTGTTGAAATCCAAAGCACCCAAAATACTTGCCTCTCAGCCAGAAGCCTATGTATCAAGGAAAGAACACACAGACAGAATTCCAAGGACAGGCCCATATTGGGGCTCATTTTCAGTCATGCAGTGTAGGCAGACAGGCAGAGGTGGAAGCTCATGGACAAATTCATGAGAAAGTATCTCAGCATATTCTCTTCTCTATATTTGACAATGGCTATGAGTTCATCTGGAGCAATGCCAAAGCCAGAAAAAAAACACTGATGGTTTCAGTCTAATGAGGACTGTGGATTCATTTAGTTTCTTTGAGACCTACAGCCCAGCAACCATGGAAGGCAATGGCAGGATTTAGGAATTAACCGTGAGAGGTGGAGGAGACAGATGTATCCACGAGATGTGAAAATGTTCACAGAGGCAGGATTGATTGTCAAAAAAAGAGCAGAGGAAATAACATGATGCACACAAAAAGTTAAGTGCTCAAACTGAAGCAAAAAAAAGCTGGTGAAAACATGGAGAATCATAGAGGTGGCCTGAATCAGAAGATGTCCATGAAGAAATGGCGAAGACATTGAGGAGGTGATTAAAGATTCAGGTTGAGGAGGGTGGAAGTGGGAGGGCAATGAGTGCCGTGTACTGGTTCACATAAACTGCTTTCAGACATGCACTGAAGGCCGGACATTTTCCCGGAATTTTCCGGAGGGGCTGTATGTGAGAACGCAAACGTCCAGGTCAGTCGCTCCGGACATTTTCCAGAGGTTTTCCGGGCCAGCCACATGGTAAAATGTCCAGGTGAGTCCATGTGAGAACACAGCAGGAAAACTTCTGAAAAATTCACAGCGAGCCAGTGAGCGTTTTGAAGATGTTTCTAACACGTGACAGACGCAAAAAATATCTGCCATTCAGGTAGAAGGCTTCGAGATTCAAGACCTTTTTGGCAATTAAAGCCGACAATGGTGTCAATGTGCTGTAAAAAAGATCGCTGAGTTTTCCACGGCAAATTTATAATTCATCTCCTGTCTCCTGTATGCTCTACCCAGGCGCCATCCCTCGCCTGAATATTCAGAACATTTTTCCCTCTGTCTCGTCTGACCCAGACACCTCCTGCTGCGTTCTACATATGTAAAAGGCAAACTGTTCGGACCCAATTCTCCACAGTTCATGTCTGAAAACAGCTTTGGAAGGAGTTGCAAAGGGCGAGGACATTGAGCGAGTCGAAGACAGGTGCGATCAAGTGGAGTTGGGAGCCAAGCAAGTGGAGGAGGGTAGGGAAGGAGTGTGAGATAGTGAGAGGTTATACCTGGGAGGAAACCACTTCGGTGTAGCTGCTTAGAGTGTCCTCAGAGAACTTAGCAAGCTGGGGCAAGAGAAGAGTCTAGTTAAAACACAGAGGGAGGCCCTCGCTGTGTCTCCTCTGTGTCTGTGTGTGTGTCTGTGTGTATGTATGTATGTGTGTATGTTTGTTTTTAAGGGTTAGACTGATTTGAATTTATTTTTTAATAGCTCTAAAATCAGTTTCCTTACTCAGTTTTCCAGCACTAACTCCAATGCTCCCATTTTGAAAGCAGAAAATCCGGACAACAGCAGCACGATTCAAATTCCCTCCATGTTTATTGTTGCTTGATTTATGTAATGTAATTGTTGCTGTGTGCTCTTCTGCATTACTGCCACCTGTTGGGCTGAGAAGTACTTGCTGTAACTGACGGGTCGTTCATATGTCAGGCTAATTTGTCTAATCTCCCTGGTCTTTAGACTGCGACGGAAATGCAGGTGAAACATGGTCTGCAGGAACCTTTTAATTCCTTGGAAAAAGAACGTAACTAGTAAAGTCAGATTTGTGCAAAGACACAGCAGTAACTAGCGCTGATAGCTGGACACAGATGGTCAACGATGTCCGATGACATGTTCGATGTGTCTTGGTGTGTCATCTCTAACAGGGTGAGGGAGCTCACAGCCATATTAGTGGTCTGAGAGTCTCGGAATTGGAGCTCATACGAATGGCACGATTTGTCTTTTGGTCCGATTCCTGCGTAGTCTTTATATAAACGTAATCAATGAATAATTATATTATATATGATCAATATATACATATTATACATTTTATTATTGTTCAGCATATCACAGGTGGGACTACTGACTGTTGGTATCGACCTTTTCATTGGGATTTAAACAAAGGTATCAGTCTAACCCTACAGAGTGTGTGAGTGTGAGTGTGAGTGTGTGAGTGTGTGTGTGTGTGTGTGTGTGTGTGTGTGTGTGTGTGTGTGTGTGTGTGTGTGTCTAGATATTGGCTCATACTCACAAACACAAAACCCCATATTAGCACCTGAAGCTGTCTCTACTGCCAGTGCACATCACAATATGAGAACTCTGTGCATTAATGCGTTTATAGCTCACCAGACCAGCTGGTGACACCCGGTTGAACTCTGCGAGGACCCTGGCCTCTCCGAAGGCGTTCACCAGCACCCACATGACAGGGAAGAGCAGCGGCAAGATGGGAAGGACACCCATCAACTGCAAACACAATGACACATATTTAACACATCTATCATTTCATCTATAAGATTTTTATGTGGTTCTCATTCAGGCTTGTTGCACGTGTTCGCACAATCTGCTTAAGTGCACAAAGTCAAAATTCTGCACACAGTCTCTGTTCGCTGTGAGTCTGTAGTTGTTTGAATGATTGTACCTGCAGTTGAAAGAAATTGTAGCAGGCCGGGGTGAGGCTGGGTGTGTCACAAAAATAGCGGACAGTGTTCACTAGCAGGAACGCCACCTGAAGGCACAGACCGTCAGCATACCAATGAGGTTAAGGTGGCACAACTTGCATCCGTGTTGTGTTCCGTAGAGAGCAAGTGATTACAAATACGTCGTCGCAAACTGATAATTGTGTTCATTTGCTCACCAGCACCACAGGAGAGACTATCTTGGTGATGACCGACTGCACTGTGAACCTCTCATTATCTAGAACTGTGATCGGCCGAGACAGCGCCATCTCCAAACTGTTCCTGTTGAAAACATAAAAAGATAAAAGGACCAAAACATCAAAAAACTAATTCATCCAGAGAACTCAGAAAACAGAAAATGTCGAAAAAAATCAATATTGTACAAGAGTAAAGCCTAGGTGCTACGTCTGAGGGGGAATATCATAAGATCATTGAATATATGTTTCAAAAATAACAATATACTTAATGTTTGGGCTCAACCATGTTATCATACGTGGGACTTTATAAAGACTGGGCAAAAAACTATTCTGAAGAAAGAACCACACAGACTTGGAGGAAACGATTGGTTTAAGATTTTGGGTCCAGAGAGAGTGGAACTCCAGCGAGCATAAGTTCTCCTTGATGCTTATTCCCTAAAGAAAATGTCTCTCTTTCTCGTAATATTATTACTTTTTTCTCATTAAATTAGGATTTTATTCTTGCAATTTATCGCTTGTAATATTACAAAATTATTCTGGAAATCTATTTTTTATTTCTTAAATATTATATAGTCTCTGATTTCAATAGTACATGAAATATATAGAGATTTGTGCAAACTAGCGCTCAAGACCCAGACCCGACAGGACCAAGTTCCCTACCTGACTGTGTCCAGCACAGGAGTCCGGACCACTCTGAAGAGGCGGTGTTGCTGGGGGTTCTGGGGTCCTCTCTTCTCATTGGCCCGTGGGGAAGGAGGAGGTGAGAATGGGGGAAATAAATCTCCGGGTTCCAACACAATGTGTTCATCATCCTGAGGAGGGAGAGGATCTAGCTTTAGTTTTAAAGGAACAGTTTGTTAGGTGAGGAGACTGATGCTACCCTCAAAACTGTCAAATGAGATGCTACATGTGATGCTACATCTTAACACAAAGACTGTATACTGGGAGAAACATGAACTCCCATGATGCTCTGTTGCCTTTAACTTTTCTTCTCCTCCATTTTTATTCTTTCAACCAAGCATTTGAGACTGAATTAAACTACAGCCATGAATTGACTACATTTTTTTTCACTGCTACTGTATAATCAAAGAAAGCAAGAGTGTGCATATAGGTCTTATATATGTATCTACTCACCTTAATGCCTCTGAGTGATACAAATGCCTCTTGACCAGGTCTCAAAGCGATGATGTCTCCTTCCACCAGCAGACTCACAGGCAGATTGACCATCTGGGAGTCACGGAAGGTCCAGTGAAGGGACCACGAAGGAGATGATGGTGTGTAGAGGTCAGGGTACAGTGACAGAGACCAGTGCACATCCCCCACACACCCTGACAGATAGTCTGGAATACAGGGAAAGACAGTGAGGATGTCGTTGCATGAATACAGCAAACACGTCATGAGGTAACCAGAGCTATGTTTCAGTCATCGTTAGTGAAGTCAAAATGTCATTGATTCCAATCAATAAAAATAGCTTGACCCATGTCTTGATGCAAATTTAACTATTGAATGAAGTTAATGTTTAAAATTAATTTAATTTCAAATAGGCAATTTCTTGCAGTGTAGGGATTCCCCGTTAAGTCTGGTCCTGAATAGTGATGGATTTAAAAAACTGTTAATTAAATGAGTGAGGAGATCAAGCAATGAGAACAGCCTTGAAAACTGAATGTGCAATTAACATTGTATTCGGAAAAGTGACAATGATTCCTATTTCCTTAAGAGCAGCAGAATTTAGCAGTAATGAAGACAAAACAAGTTATCAAAAGATAGTAAGTCAATTTATATTCCAGTTTTACATCATAGTAAAGCAGTTAAAACATTTAATATGGGACAATATGCCAATATTATCTTTTCAATATCCATAATTCTACATGTACAGTGGTGAGTCAACACGCCTGACTCACCGCTGAGCTGTGTTATAATGCCCTTGAGGCGCCGAACCATCTCACTCTGCTTAAGCCTCTCCTGACGTCCGACCAGCAGCAGGTTGAGCACAAAGAGGAGAAGGAGGGCTGCAGCGTTCACCAGCTCTATACCAGAACTGTGGAAATAAAAGGCAGAATGACACATTAACATGCAACAAATTAAGTAGAAAAAAAGTATTTAATTTAGTTTTCAGTTAGTCCAGCACAGTATGGAATTGACCACTGTGAATACATCACTTTTAGAGCAGATACATTAGTCTGCATTACTGTCAGACATATTTCAAAAGTGGGTTGGGATATCTGGGACAGCCATGAATTGGTTTGACTTGTATCAAACAGAAGTTGTTTTGTTTTGCCCTGTAAAAGTTGTCCTCCGAGGACACATCCTGGGACATATTCTCACGTCTATGCTTCCATTCAATTACAGCATTCCGTTTTATTTCTATGCAGATGACACACAGTTTTAAGAAACATTAAATTGTCACCACCACACTAAGTCCAGGGGCGTCATTTATAACCGTTGCGTACATACAAATCTGGTCCGGACTAATCAGCGGATATAGTTTCTATAAATCTGTGATCTTGGATCTTTGTTCTGAACTAAGTCCAGTATTACGCAGACCGACCAGACAGAACCGAACCATCCCAGTACCACAAGGTTTGCAGTTTGGTTTGCAGTCTAGAGTCCCCGCCCCTAATTCATAGAATCAGACACATTCCAAAATTGTACAGTTCAATCGAGGTTACCTACCTGCCCTGTGGCTGGCTACCATAGCAACATACGAGTCCCAACACCACCAGTAGAGTGAGGGCAGCTCCAGACCAATGAAGGCAGGAGTGACGGTTGCCATGGTAAAGGAAGCTATTCACCCACTTTTCCTAAGAAAACATGGCGAAAGAAGACTTAGCAAAATAATATGTATCTGTCATTAAAGACATTTGACTTTGATTTGAAGAACAACCACAGAACTGGCTGTGTGTGTGTGTGTGTGTGTGTGTGTGTGTGTGTGTAATGTATACCTTTGCAGAGGTTCGTCTGTGTGCAGCCCTCTGGTGTTGCTCCAGTAAGTTGCTGAGCTGGTCTCTGAGCTTCGCCAGAGCCTGGCCAGTCGACAGGCCATAAGTAACAGCATCCTCCTCCTGCAACAACACATTGAACAACCCCTTCATAAACTGGTTGGCTCACAAGGTGTTCAGAACCATTCATTTTGTCACATTTTCTTAATGTCGCAGCATTACGCTCAATAGTTTGTGAATGCTGCCACCAAATTCTACATAATAGGCTATAACTTTAAATAAATCTGCTTATAAATCCGTAAAGGTCATGTTGGTTGGAGTCTTTCCAAGCTGACATTGGGCAATAGGGAGTGTACACAGGGGTCTCCAATCAATCAAAAGACTGACAGGCTACATCCACACAAACCTGTTTTAGTTTTAACATGCATCACATCTTTTACATTTACATTTTTACCCCTGATGTCCACACTGGTTCAAGTCCCTTGTGAAAAGTGTGCAGGCCCTGTTTAAGTTTATAAACTCTGGGGTTGTGTTCTAGTCTGGAAAGACATTAACTCAAACTATGGCGTAGACACCCACAATTTCTTTCTGATTGGGTCTTATCAGTCCGACTCAACTACCAGTGGTGAGGGCAAAACATTTCTCACAAATACTGTCTATTCCACCTCTGTGTCGGTCCAAGCAAAGAAATAACTGCCCTGATTCTTAAAATTAGTGTTCCTTGTTATTTTCTGAAAACCAAGCAATGAACTGCAGTGTAGACAATCTGCTAGCGGTTTACAGGAAAAGGGACAGTGTGTGTGAACGGTTAGGCGATATGCTTTTTTAGATGTGTTACTATGGACAGAGACTACCTCTGATATGGTGCTAAACTTTAGGATAAGACAGACAACCATTCACACCCACTGGAGTATTGTAAGTCAGCAACAACTGACCATCCTTCTACCCTAAACAAATATATTTTAATTACAATATTTTAACTTGCTCAGCACCGTGCTAAGGTACCAATTTACAGGCAAGGAAGCCTCAGCACGTATAATTATCTTAAAGCTGGTGGTGTGATCAGAAAAACCCAACCTCGCACCTCACACTCAAACGCCAACCGAGGTGACGGCAGTCCCATCTTAAATTTACAACGGCATGAACTGCAAAACAACATGTTGTTTCAACATGTTGTAAAAGGCGATGGAGGGTAGTTTACAGTAGTCAATAATGTGGAAAGTGCTGCACACCCCTAACGCCAGATATGATAGTGAGTAGCTACTCAACAGGGGAAGTCAACAGCTCTCTGCTCGCGAGGACGTCACCACCTCTTCATACGCCTGCGGACGTAACCAATGAATTGGACAGGGATTAAACAGACGAACACGACAATGATCAAATCCTTTTTGGAGAGAGGCCATATATAATGATGACAAAAACCTTATATATGTTTGACATCCCTGAGTGCAGGATGAGTCATAATTCATTTTAAACCACTTTGCACACATATTTTTATATAAAAGGCTTAAAATACAGAGCGAGTAATTGTTTTATTTCATGGGCCTTTTACTGCAGTTATCTGATTCATGATCAGGTCTATAAAATGTCAGAACAACGAATAGTAAAGCAGAATTGAAGTCAAAATAGCTATCATTCAATTCTATATATAATTCTAATAATAAACTAAGTGATTGTTTACAATATAATAATATATTATATTATATTATAATATAATATAACAATATACATAGACCATACTAATACTAAATAGCGGTGGTTGTGTCAAGAGGAAATTAATCAGTTTATAATAGATAGGGAAACAGAGCCATTTCTAACTCTAATGGGAAAGTAACCTTTTCCCACACTCCATGTCACTGTGAGGATCTGTGTGCACAAAGGCCCACGCACACACACTGAGAGACATACACAAATATGAAATCGCACACAAGGGATTCTGCTTTCAAGCGGTACATCCCACACAGCCAAGCTATAAATATCTTCTCATTTCCCCTGAGTAACAATGCCTCAACAAAAATCCTCCAGACATACGTCAATGCGCAGAGAGGCGAGGAGCCTGAGCAGTAAAGCAGAGTATGTCTACATTCTGGCAAGGTTCTATATTAACTGTGGAGGCTCACCAAGTAATCACCCATTCGCTCACCTACACAAACAACAGTTTTGCTGCATTTGTTTACCCACTGAGAAAAATGTGCTCAGCAACGGACTGAGCAGAAACAAGCAAGAGACAACTCACACGGCTCTTCCACAGACAGATCCCCTCTCTCATCTTCCAACGCGATGACTGCCCTGCGCTGCTTCTTCAGAATCTGTAACCCTCCGGCTGAGCTAACAGGGCGATGTGTAACCGCAGCTGTGCCACATGATGACAATTATTACACTGCAGTAACAAGTTCTCGACATGCGAGTGAACTAACTGGAGACGCTGCCTGCTGAGATGGTGATGCTGCAAAACCTCACCCAGCCTTGCTTTGTCGCTGTGATGCAGAAAACAAGAGTCCAGCGTCAGCGCACTGCTCGCTGCCAGCTGGCCTTTAATTCAGAAATACCCCGTTTGGCCGTCTCTCTGGCACGGACCAGGTCTCTTTCAGTTCATTTTCATTCGGGGGTGCGGCGGGTGAATAACAGAGGGAGGATGAGAAGCTCTTTTGATGTGAGGAACTATGCCAACCAGGCCTGTTTAACCCTGTTGGCCTTTTCATTCTCTCCAGCTTAGCATATTTTTGCAATGATGCAGGCATACATACAGAGAATTGGTAGAGAGGACAGTACAGTCAACAAGACTACCAATGTTTTTCTGGCAGGCTATAGAAAATTCAGTGGTGTTGTTGGATGATAAGAGGAAACTCTTTTCTCTTTCCTTAAATAGTCCTTAAAACCGAAAAATACACTCAGTATCTACTCACCACTGTGCTGATGGAGGGGCGGGTGAAGTGTTTCAATCCACAAAACACTTCTGGAGTCTCAGGGGTAAACAGCGTGGCAGCCAAATCCAATACAACTGAAGTAACTGGTGATCAATTTTTCAAATGTCGAAAAACAACCGGGAAAAAATACGCCTCCGTACTGCTCCTGTCATCCAAGTGTCCAGAACACACACCGGACCCACTCCACACAAACTCCTGCCCAAGCTCTCATCCGATGTCATGCCCAAGGTCATGCACAGGGGGCATGTTGGTAGGAGCCACCATTTACTTCAACTGTATTGATTTGGCTGCAATGCTGTTTACCCCTGAGGCGCAAAAAGTGTTTTGGGGTCTCTAACACTGCACCCACCCCTCCATCAGCACAGTGGTGAGTAGATAATGAGTCAACTATCCCTTAAATTTTGACAGCACAGCTTTACTTATTAGTAACTTTATATCTTGCTAACTTGTATGCAAAGGTCAATTTAAACATTATTATATATTATGGTACGCAGTACAGACTAAAATGTCACTATGGAAAGTGGTTAAAATGAGTTACATTTCAACCCTTAGCTACTGCAGTTACTTACACATTAAAGCGTCGGTAAATAACTGACTGAAGACTCTGAAGTGAGGATGCTGAGGAAGCTGTGCTGTATTGTGAGCTTACATTTGAATGTATGTGCAGAAGAATAAGTTGGAAAAGTGGAAGCTGTGTTAAAGTTTAAATGAGTTAGGTGATGACATATCGAGTTGAAGTAAATTCAATAAGGACTGACCTGATTTGCTGTTGCATAGGTGGGAGCTTAACTGCAATGCTTCATGTACAGCTTGAAGCTGGACATTTTGTCTCCTTGAGAGAGGGGCAGGTTCAGTTTTCTGACTGTACTGTTATCAATGAAGGGTTATATAACACAACACAGCACATAGGTGGGAACTCTAAGATAAAAGAGGATGGGAAAAAAGCTCTTCCTCCAGCTTGATGAGTATGAGGTCAGTGGCAGCCACATTTCATTTCCTACTCTCATTATGTTGACCCAGCATTGCCTGGTTGTGAAACGCCTCTTTGTGTTGGACTGAAGAGGTTTGATCTTTCGACCCTTCAGATGGCGAAACTAAAATGCCTGAAAGTTATTCAGGACGACGTGAGTCCTTGAGAAACAGGAGGATGTGTAGTGAGGTTGTGTGTAACACTGAGGATCTTTAAGGAGAAACATCAATAGCTCTTAAAATGTTCCTTTACCAAAAAATATTTTATAGATTCACTAGACTTCAATCAAAAATAACAACTTTTAACAACTTCGACTTTTTTGTCACCACAATCATTTTTAGATTTAGCATTTGACAAACACCCAGTGGAATCAGTCACTTTGTTTGTGAACCACTTAGTGTAATCACTTCTTTCACGATCCATTAATTTATGCAATAAACTTTGAGGCAAGCAAAAAACTGGTACTGGTACTTCCCCTTACATTGTGTGCACACTTCTTCTGTGCAATTAGGTAATATCACCAGTATTGCTGGTACGCTATAACTGTCAGTTTGACCTGCTAAAATTGTGATTTGACAGCTTGTGTTTCTTGCCCCATATGACTGAGCTGAAGCTTTGTTGAAGAAGCATTCCCAGATTCATTAAGTTGACGAATACAATTTTACCATTACTTACTGAAAATCTGATAAACCTACAAAAATGTGCAAGAAACAGTCTGTCCTTGAGTCCAAGTCAACTTTTGTACCATTTCAAGAAAATCTCTAGGATGGAGATTTATCCTCACTGCAGTCAGTGACCCAGCCAGCGAAATTGGCTAAACTTTTGCTTTTGACAGGTTTGTTTATATTGGGAAGTAGCAAACTAGTTTTAACAGAATTGTGTGTATATATAAATATAGATTTTAAGGGTTTGTGCTCCTTATGTACAGGATTTGTCTTGAGTCTGAAGGGGTTTCTTTTTGGTTAATACTGTGGCTTATTCTCAATTTTCTTTTGGCCAAAAATCAGTTTGATTTAAATACTAATTTCAAGACTACAGTGAAACGTGTTTTATGCAGGTAAATACGGACTAAATATCTATGGCTTTCTCTGACTAAGATAAATTTACAGAGTTTTAGTTCATGAAACAATTAGTAAAAATTGAGGATGAGGTACAAAATAGAGGATGTTGACTAATACTAAAGAGAACTTCTGAAGTCAGGATTAAAACTCTTAAAAGAACGGACAAAATAAACACCAACCTGAATCACAGGGCCCTACCTGTTTGGTAAACAGCTCTGCACCTCAGGGGCATTTAGGTAGCATTGGCACATACTGTGCTAAGCAACTAGACTTACCTGCTTCTTATCCTGCAGCTCCATGGCAACCACAACCACTCAACATGCTCTGCTCCTCAACCAGCCTTATGCCACCTGGCAGACCCTGTCAAAGGCCACACGCTCAAGGCTCTCGGCCGAATCCCTCTCAGCCCACCGCCAATGGAAGCTGAAGCTCGAGGAGGATGGAGAAGGCAGGTGGGTGCAGCCCTGATACCCCACCCGGCAACACCTCCCGCCTTGTCTTTCCTGCCAGTGTGACAGGAGGCACACCCACACCTGCAGGGATCGGTAGAGAAGCAGAGTACTTTGGGATATGGAGTTGTTGTTTGGAGGGTTAACCGTTTCCCAGGTGCAGCTTCTGGGTCGCCACAGAGGTCTATGGATAAATCACAAAAAACACAAATCAATTAATACGCATGTCTAATTACATGTTCATAGACCTACACTGCAGTATTTTACTGCAATGTAGGCCAAGTTTAATTAGAGACCTTCCCTTGTGTAAATCACATTTAACATATTAACATGTCCCCCCTGTGACTTTAAAGCAACACTTTCCTTTTTATGCACTAAAATTAAAACCCTAAAAATGATTTTGACGGTACACAAACTTATAATAGGAAGAATGGCATGTCTATTATTGCTACAGTGCTCCCTGGATGCCTAAATACATCACACACGAACCAACAGAGCTGGAACTTGCAGCTAGCTATAGACGACAAGTAACTCGCCATTCAGTGTGGCCCTTACGAGTGAGGAAAGTGAAGAGGACATTACTGGAGGGAATGAAGAAAAGAAAAAGAGGAAGTGACATCATTGGTAAAAGCAAAAAGAGGCCAAATGATGCAAGACAGATGCCGACCCGATACTTTCTTGACTTTGGGCTGTGTAAGTCAAAGGGCCTCGCTAGTTAGTCATCAGAAGCCAGGTAAACCCATCTCCACTGATGTTTAGCTTTAGTTGGCCAAACATTACGATGCAATTTTATACACATCCTGCTCGGGCATCAATAACTGCATCAGCTACTTTCTTGCTGTGTCTCAGCTTAACACTGCCATTCTTCTCCCGTTAGTCTTCATCTCCGATGTCACAACAAATGAGATTAAATCATCCGAATTGTGTAAAACGTTCCGTTTTATCTCTGTCAGCTTGTCACCAAACGAAGGTGTGTACATCTGTGAGCGTGGGGAGGCTCAGTCCGCAACTCGTATTAACGAGTGCACGGCAGCACAACTGAAAAGCAGACCGAGGCCCTGAATCTGACACCAGGCCCGTTCACTCTGACCACATATGCAGGTTCCTCTGGCACAAACCCCCCCCCCCCCCCCCCCCCCCCCCCCCCACACTGAACTGCAGAGTCAGCAGTCTCCATTGGCAAAGAGTTGAGAGTGGTCCTCCAAACAAAACGCTGCAGACACACTGAAGGGTGAGCAGGTGCACTGACTGCATCGCAAGACTGTCCAATGGGGACCCACAAGAGGGACCAGACTTTAAAGTGAAGGCAACTTGAAATCGATTCTACAAGTTCTCTACAACAATAACTGAGAAGAATCCTTCCCACATGTTGACTGATCATAGCAGGGATATCAGAGATGCTACTAAAAAACAATGTGTCCCTGTGATCCACTGTCATGGATCACTTGAATCCACGACCTGCCCTGATCCTGAAGCTGCCAGAACAAATCAGTTATTTCACATCCCTGTTATTCCAGTTGTGCCATGTCAACATTAGTGATATGTTCACTGAATGTCAGGATATATCAGCTTTAAGGAGTGTCCCTTGGGTCTGGATTCTATTGCCAGCGTTTAGGAGTGAGTCACAGGTAGCTACACACGCTGTGTTGTATTCCAAACCGTCCACACGACGGATAGTTAGGTTGTTGCTTCGGGTCTGGTGGGAAAAAAACAACCCATGTAATGATGGCTGTGCTGGAGTGCTGAGTGTTAACGCAGCGTCTGGAATCTGATCGTCCCCCCTGTCCTTCATGTCAAAGACAGACGCGGACACGGACAGATGCTCCCGGTCCCACCACGCGCACACACACACTGCGGGTCCGCGAGCTCACCTGTTCCTGTTCGCGCTTCGTCGTTGATGTCCTCGGAGGAGCGTGTATTTGTCACTTTCTCCCTCAAACACAAAAAAAAATCCCACTCCAGATCCTTCACCGTGCGGCAGCGGCGGCCATGTTGGGAGCGTTCTGCCCGAGCCGAGCGTACTGTGTGGCGATTGGACGGCGCCGAGGTGCTCGGTGCTCTGATTGGCTCAGAGGGGGGGGGAGTGGGCGGGCCTGTGCTGCAGCGCCGTGCGTGTGGTTTTATTTTGAAATAGGAAGCCACAGCTCGCGGAGGTGTAGAGGCCGATCTGAGAGGTTTAATTCGACTTTTAGAGAAGTAACCCCTCCTAAGTGTCAGCTGTGATCCATCACAGGGCGTGGTGGTGGGATTCATTGTGCACTGCTGTGTCCCGGAAGCATCAGGACTGTGCTACAAGGCACAATCTGTGGTTAATACATATTTTAAATTATGCAGCACCTCTAACCTTCTCCAGACCTGTCAACAACCCAACTGCTGACCAATCAGATCACTGGAAACCAGTGTTTTCTACAGAAAACTCCTGAAAACCCACTTGTTCACCACAGTTTATGGACTCTAGCCTTAGCCAACCATTGCTATTACTATTATTATGCATTACTATTATCTTGTGTTCTTGTTTGTTTCATTTTTATTATTGTATCATTGTTTCTTCTCTCTTTAAAGGGCCTTGGGTACCCTGAAAGGAGCTATATAAACCCAAGTTGTTATTATTACTATTATTATTACAGGATCCTGAGACTTGATGTTTGAACAAGTCTATGGTGTGAACACAGAAGTCGGGGTGAGAGCCTCCAGAGTATAAAGGCCGCGTTCCGCTAAACCTCGGAGCTCACAATTTCCAATTTGGAGGTTGCAACTGGAGCGACCCCTCATGTTGAAATTTCGACCCCCGACTTCGAAAACCAAGAGGACCCCTCTGTATACCAACAGAAGACAAATCTGTAGTTTTTACTACTGCTGTTTATTAGCACTAGTCGTTAAATGTGTCGTGCTCGCAGTACTGTCTAATTACTGTGTGTGGATGCTTTACTACTGTGTTAGTGTGCGTGAAATGCTGCGTAATGCATTATCAACTGACAATAATCTCCAGATGAATAAGTGAAGCAATACAAGTGCGTTTTCTTTGTTCCGCTAACTATGGCATTGTCGTCTGTTTTGTAGTGTCGATTAGTTTTATATTGATAGTACATTTTTTTGTACACAGAAAATATTTTTTATTATGTACATTCGTGTCCCAAATATAATGTTTCATTACATTTACTGCCAAGGGTTGGGGTTTTTGTTTTTTTTTAATTGTCACAATTTACGTGATCTAAATGAGATATATCATGTTGAATGTGACATACAGTATGTGACAGCACACAGGTCATATCATTCAGGCTATTCTGAGGAGAGAGTATGTATGAAACCTGTTTCAGGGAAGTCACCGTTCCGATATTATTCTGTCTACACAGAGAGCTGTGGAGAAAATAAACACCCCCAACTGGCAAGGCAACAGAGGTTGTAATCTTTTCCCTTATCGTTAATAAACACAATGCAATGTTCATTTACTTTCTTTTATTGCACTGAATTGGTTAATAGGGTTGGATAGTGTTCACATTTGAACAGATACCAGTAAAAACAACAGAACTTGTGAAGTTAGTCAATGTACAGAGAGCTGGAAGAGATGGTCCCTGCCTTGGTGGAGCTGCAGCCAGGTTGTGTGACGGTCCCTGGGTCTGTGCATGGCTTTCTAGGTGTCTGAGCCTTTGACTCACTATTGTTCTGGCCGTGTGCACTAAGAGAGCCAGAATTTGACACATGGTCTACCATTCAGAGACGTCCCCCATCCTCTCCTTTTCCTCAGCTGTCTCACACACACCTCTTAATTACTTTAAACTCAACATCTCTTAATTAATTAATTAATTAAAATATACTCAGCAAATATGTTTAAGTATAAATTATTCAAAATAATAATTTGATCATTTATTTAATAAGTGAAGTGAAGATTTCCAATTTTTCTCATTTCAATCTTTTTTCAATATTGATTATTGATTTGCAGCATTTTAAATTGATTCATGAATTTTCATATTTCTTCAAAATAATAACGAACAAAGTCCAGCCTGACAAATGAAACACACACCACATCCTGTCAACAGGATAAAGGCGCCCTCTTGTGGTTGTGCATCAGTTTTCAGATTGCACTTGTGTAAGGAGAAATAAGAAAGCTTCACTCAACCTTTGGCACCTTAAAGCAACAAGCAGTGAGATGCAACATGGCTCCAGCTCAGCAAACTCAAACATTAACAAAAAAAAAAAACCGATGAGAGGACGTCAAAGTGCCGTCTGTCGTTGATTGACAGTCAATCTCTGTGCGGAGCAGAAACATCACAACGACAAACTTTGAGCAACCAACACGGAGACAAAATAAGTCAAAGATTTAAACACAGAATTTAGATCACTGCTCTTTAAATGACTCGAGTCTATTTGAGTTTACAGAAGTCAGCTGTGGATCATGACCAAGATTTATCATTGTATCCAAATCTACATTCAAGTGAGTTCCCTGCTCTGCTGATATTCTTGTATTCTTGTCTACTCAGGACCTGAGGCCTATCGGTGACAGTTTTTCTCTCTTTATCAATGAGTCAGCTCTGGTCTTGAGCTCTGGTTGTGGCGGGTAAACATCCACTTGAGACACAATCTGTAAAATCTGTCTCACTCAGAATGTCCTGTAGTTGACCTCTGACCTGTAACACAGCCGCTGTCGTGTCCTCACAGGACGGATACTGATGCTGGATGAGTGTGTAGACTCACTGGGTGGTGACAGTGAGGGGTAGTTGTGTAGAAACTGGTTGTGATCCTCTGTCTGTGGGAGCTGCTTCATCTTTCCTCTTAAGCTCAGCTTCAGTCTTTCTGGGATCTGCTGCTTCAGCTCAGAGAAGATCTTCTTACTCTCAACTGTTTTTTTTTTAGCAGAGCCATTGACGGCCTCCACCTCCTGTTGAAGCAGCTTCTTATCTTTCTCTTTGTCCTGGAGTCTCTGCTGGATTGTCTCCTCAGCCAGAGCTCTCTCTGCCTCTCAGTCCATTCTGCTGGAGCGGACACTCTGTCGTGGTCTTCATGTTCGTCCCCAGGGCAGAGATAACAGATACACTTGCAGATCAGTTCAGCAGAACATCTACATTATGTGCTGACGAGTAAAGTTCTTTTTCCATGGAGACTGGATTTCTTTGGCTTTGAAAACAATATTATAATGTTATTTGTTCTGTGTGGCTGTTAGGAGTCTGAAGTGTGGCACAGACATGTCTTATAAATGATCAGTAGACTAAATAAAAGAATTAACATGGCATGGACCCATAAAATACTTAATAAATCATGTTAAAGTGAACTAAACCCCAAAAACATTTCTTGAAAACCAATTTATCTGGATATTAAGAAGAGGAAATATTTATTTGGTAATTCTGCCTTTTTAAAACACATTACATAGCACAGAAAGTAGAAAAGAACAAATGTGAAAGGATGACACCGTTATTGTCTGCAGCTTCTTAATCATCAAATCTCCCAGAATAAGTCACAAACAGCAGCAGTTGCTCCCAGACAGCAAAGGCAGCTGCCTCCAAACAAAGGTGGGAGCTGCCTTTTGTGAAATAGCTGGTGTAATTGTTTTCCATGTAACATAAGTTCTCTATGCCACGGTTAAATCAAATCAGAACACAGAAAACAGTCGAGAGGGGTTTTGCATTTCACTGTTGTCCAGCAGAGGGAAGCATAGGCCTGCAACCAGACAACTACATGCAACACAGCTCTGTCATTAATTGTATTGCAGATGTGCAGTACAACCTTTATTTTAATATTAATGATGAGAAGATGAAGAATACTCTACTGACTAGTTAGCTTTGAGAACAGGACTATGGACATTAAGCCAGCTGGATATGTTGCTACCATTCAGCCTAAGACATGTACAACTGCTAACACAATCAATGATTTCTCTCTCGATTTTGTGTTGGTAAGGAGGTGGAATTAAAAACCAGTGCAGTCTGGTTCCTTCAATCCTTATATCTTCCTGTGGTCTCTAGTGTTGCACACAGCACTAAGATCTCTCTCGTGAGTGTAGACGAATCTGAGTTGATAACTTTCACCAGTCCTGTGCTGGAATCCAAATCTTGACTGAAAATCTTCACAACATGATTCCAGTGGAAATCATCCCATCAGGTAGGATGCAGGTCAACAAACACCTGGGTCAAGAGTTTAAACAGAGGTTTAATTACTGCATCATTCAGTCTTGAAGAAGTGATGAAAGCCGTATCAATGTAATGTCATTTAAAGGGATTTTTTCCCCGTTTTTTTTAATCAAATTAATCTTATATTTATACAGTTTATTTACACATTGTCAGACAAGCATCTCTGTACCCACACGGCCGACACAGAGAGACCCTAATTCTTCATCTTTGAAAAGTTGTTTGATATTTAAGTGGCGGTGCTCAGATTCATATAACGTCATCAAACCCAAAAAGGATTCATTTTGCAATCTGTCCCATTCCCATGTACAAAGGATTCAAATAAATGATAAATACATAAACTAAGAGCAGCAACCAATACATCAGCATAAACATGCCAGTGACAAGAAGGCTTAGATGTCTGCAGGTTGACTACTCAGCAATAGGTTAAGTGCTGGGTCTCATGCTGTGGAGCACCCCAAGCAACAGCATATGTTGTTTTAAGGATGAGGAAGCGACAGTGTGACATTGCTATCACTTTGTATCATGTCACTGGTGTGGCTGGAAAGAAAGAGCTCTCGCTATGCAGTACATCATCTAAAACAGCAGATTATATCACATTACATAACTGTGCACTTGCTTGACTCACCCAGTCTTGGTTGGGGTCCTGCATGACTACCTCTGCTGTGCAGGCAATGGACTGGATTAAGCTGTGAAGCTTTTTATCCTCAAAAGGATTTCTGACTATCAGACATGGTTTTATACGGGGGCTTAAACCAGACGGAGTCACCATCAGTTATTTCGCTGCTCCATGTGTGTTTGTGTGTGTTTCAGGGGCAGCAGCTGAAAGGGTTCATGAGTTCAAGTCTGTGAAATAATGTGATCAAATTCCTGCGCGGATTTTCTCTGACAAAAGCTCAGATTATATACTTGGAAAAGTGGGAAATTGTGTGTTTGTGTGTGCACTTATACAGATATCTTTGTGTGGACCATTTTGAACCTACGGGGTGAGGACACTTGGGCCGGTCCCTACTTTCTGAATCACTTCCAATGGGCTGATTCACGGTTAAGACTTGGTTTTAGGATTAGAATCAGGTTTAAATTTAGGTGTAGGTTTACTGGTCAGGGTGAGGAGTAGGGGTATGCATTTGTCGTGATGGTTAAGGTTAGGGGCAAGGGAATGCTTCATGCCGAGTGTCCTCACTAAGATAGAAGTACAAGGTTATGTGTGTGTGGTAAGTGGAATGGCTACGTGCTTATGCAAGGTCATGTGTGTAAAACAGTTTTTCATCTGATAAGAAAATAATCGTGGAAGAGGGTGGTTCAGTATAACTTTAAATTATGCATTCATGAATCAGTTTTCAAAAGGGGGCTCTTGCCCTTTTGAATTAACGACAGTTCCTTGTGCAGTAACACAGTCAGAGGCAATGGACTGTGGCCGTTTTGGCTCATCATAACTTCTATCCCAAAGCAATGTGTGTTATATTACAGTAATGATTCTCTGCTGTGTAGTAATCCTCTTCGGGCAGAGGGATGCTGCAGAGATCTACGACCTTCATAAAAAGTGAATCCAGCAAAAAAAGACAAAAAAAAAAACTTCTTCATCAGTGTCGGTGAACTCTGGGGCATCCCTGCACTATGACTTGTGAGTAATAGACAGATAAGGCTGGCAGGTGGTGCTGCAGTTGCACACTCCAGACACAATCCACTCTGCCAGTGACACAAAACCAGAGCATGGAGCAAATGCACACAAATTATAATTAGGTGGAGAAAGTTTGTGCAACTCCACTTTTTGTCTTTGTAAACATTTTCTTGAGTTGTAGCAACTGATCAAAACAAGATTTAAAAAGAAAAATACATTTTTGAACCACTCTTTGCGTTGGTTCAGTCCAGCCCAGCCCATCACAAATTGATTGGAGCAAAACGTATTTAAAGGTCCAGTGTGTAAGATTTAGGTGAAAGGGATCTATTGGCAGTAATTTAATGTAGAATAATCCTCATGATGTTTTCACTAGTTCGTTTCATCTAAATTGTATGAATTGTAGTTTTCTTTACCCCAGAAAAGACCCTTTATATTTAAATACTTTATATTTAAATACTTTATATTTACATTGAGGGGGTCCTCTCTACAGAGGCTGCCATGTTTTTTACATTAGTCCAGACTGAACAAACTAAACAACTTTTGTGTTTTTATGACAACTGAAGCTACCACAGGTTCTTTTTCATGTTTGGAAGGAGAGGGTGAGGTGAGGGGTGTTCAGCTGCAACATGAAACTTCAACACTAGATATCACTAAATTCTACACACTGTACCTTTAATCTTTAATTTCATTTTTAGTTCAACTTTGGATGCATGTAATCCAGCTGCTCTGTACTGAGGTGTAGTTCGCAGTGATGTCTTGTCCTCCACGAAAAATGATTCTTTTAAATCTCGAGGCGTAAAAGTCATCATGCATTAAAATATTAATGATGTAAGTTAAAATGATCTATTGTTGAAGTTATGATCAGTTATTCCTGTAGAACATTACAACTACACCAGTTAAAGGGGCTGGGAGAACAGCCATAGCACGAAAACATGTGTGTATAATAAACAGGTGCCATTGGATTATGTGAGGTCATTTCATTCATCCAAGTTTATTGTACTTTGTGGCTGTTGTAGGAAGAAGCCTTGTGAGTATTGAGAATAGCAGCGCTCAGGTTTAACATTGTTTAACCAAGTTATCCAAACCACATTGTGATGTGTTATCATTTCATTTCATGCTTGTCCTTGTTTCATTTTGAAGATGATCTTGTAGCCTGTAAACTAAACAACATAATATTTTTACAAAAATAATTTGAAATATGAAGCAGCCTTTCTTCTGATAATAATTTCAGGTCCTGATCCACCCAGGTATGCACTGTTGTTGATACATTATTGGTTTTCATATCGACTTGTGCAGGTGGCTCTTTCTTGACTTAATCCAAGAGTTTAGGTCGCGTAGATATACAGGAAATTTGCTTTCACGTAGGGGTTGACCTTTGCTTCCCTATTTGAAAGCATAACCAGGGACCCTCATTCGCATCTTTATGCAGTGTGAGACTATAAACCAACTTTTTGACAGCAAGAATATTTCTATCAACATAGCCTTGGAGAGCTTCTTCTAAAAGCAAAATGACAATTTTCTGTTACATTCCAGTACAGCATAAACCACTTGATACTGCTTGAGACAATGGGTCCTTTCCTTTGTGTTGAAAGCAGTAAAGAAGCACATCAACACACTAAGACAATGTCAGGAATGGCCTGAATGTGTGTCCTTGCTTGTTCACAGCATGACATGAACCGCCAATTGAGTGACTTGGTAAATATGCATATGGTGAGTGCAAATGTCTGAGTGAGATGCTCCACAGTTTCTATGGACCTCCTCTGCCTGACCTCCTTGGTGAAATCCAGGAGTCAATGTGTCTTCCAAGCCCCTGGGATATCTGTCCAGTCCTCCCCAGCCTCATTCCTCGGCTCACTGTCCACTGGCACCTATACCTCTTCTCTGAGGGATACGCGTCTTGATTTGCTTGAATATCACAGGGGGTTTGCCATTAATTCTATGTAATAATAATTTAGTATTAATAATTAATAATAATAATACATCCCCAGTGACTTAATGAGTAGTGTGGCTCATAAAAGACACTGCAGGTCGTATTCCTCTTATAAACTTTAAGAGGAAATATATATAAAACGTGGAAGATATAGAATAGTAACAAAATGAAGACACACACGCATTTTTGCACTATCTTGTATAGTTTTTAACGTTTATTTTTATTGTTATATATCATTTCTTTTCTACTAAATGCACCTTTCAGTGGTAGTGGCTGTAATTTTGCCCCCTGCTTCATTGTGTGATGACATTAAAGGCATTCTTTTCTATTCTATGCAGGCGCACACACACAACAATTTATGTTGCTTTCCTCTGCTATCTCTGCTAGGATCTGCCTCTTGAGTCACTCCATGTATGGATTTTGATATTCTTAATTTCTGTTTGATTTTGTTTAATGTGTCTGCTGTTGTTTTTCCCTCTGCTCCAGTGTTCCCATGTTGCTTCTCACTTTTTGTCACTTTGTCTTTTGTGTTTCTCCCGAGTTTGGATTTCTTAGATTGCATCCTGTTCCGCATCTGCCTCTCTGCCAGAAGCACAACAATCCATGACGAAACACAGGCCTTCACCAGACTACAAAGCTTTAGAGTGGTTAACTTAACTGTCAATAGCTGTATCCATTAAACAGTGTAAATGTAAGGGAGAGGTAGAGAGAGTGAGAGAAGGATGGTCTAATCCTGGCCTTAAACCCTGGTAAAAATAGGACGTTGAGTAGATGGGAGTATGGAAGCGGGAGATTAAACCAAGGGATTAACTCTCCATTTGATTATAGGAGCATTCACTGCTGGAGGTGCAGGAAGAAAGTAATTGAGAGGAAAGGAGAGGAGAGGAGAGGAGCAACAGCCCATGCAGGGAGAGAAAATATTAACAGAGGAAGATAATGACACTCAGTAGAGCACACACATCTACTAAGGCACCTTAAAATGAATCAGGCAGCACCAAATTTCAGTCCCCTGAATATAGGGGATAACAGTTTGGCCTGATTAAGGTGGTTTTGAAACGTTGCAGCATAGTAAATCACTGATTGCAAGTCGAACAGTGTGCAGGAGCTCTTTTTGATCTACTCATCCCTCTCATACCCACCTGTTCCACCCAATGGAGGTGCAAAGTATTCTTTAGTTCACCTAAATATGCCACATTGTTTACATCGAGATCGATGCACTATTCCTGGGGAAATCTCAGAAAATACCTGCAATGTTAACATGTCACAGGTTCTTTCTTGAACGTCCCATCCTTCTAAGGTTTGAAGGAAGGGGGTGTAAAGGACAGGTGAAAGATAGAGGGAATTATCTAGCACATATTGTATGTATGTGATTGGAGGTCTGATGATTTCCTGGGGAGGGATGTGGGGATGGAAAGTGTATGTGCATGGTACCTGTTGAAAACAGTATCTCAAAAATCTGCAATGAATGATTGTGTCAATGAACCGTGCTTGTGTGTGTGTGTGAGAGAGAGAGAGCTTATGAGATGAGGAAACTGGGCAGTTGTGATTCTAAGCATGTGCATGTGTGCAGGGCTGTACATTTCACCTAAGACAAAGTGAACTCAACCAGAGGCTTTGTGTCTTCCAGTCTGTCTTCTAATCATCTAACAGTCAGAGTTGATCAGAGGCAGCGGAGCCACAAATACTCCCAGTGTGGAGGATACACTTCATCTCTGGGTCTCACGCTCTGCTGCTGCATCTATCAAAAGCCAGAGACAGCCAGCTGAGGACGCAACTTATGAAAACTGGATGTTTCAAAGCAGATCCAGAGTTTTGATAAGGCCCGAGATACATCATATTTTCATACTCCTAGGAAGCAATGCTTAGAAAACTTGCATATGAATCTGCTTAAGTTATCGAGAGTAAGGCTGTACTCAAGATTATTTCTATTAATATGATGTAATGCCCAGTGACTTTGTGGATAGCATGCAGCTCTTTACATAAAATATATAAACAGCTGATTTTAATCTTTGATTCCTTTTAAAAGCTTTATTCGTAGGCTACAAGCCCGAGGACGTACTTACATATTATAATCTATACAGCACATGTGTGCACTCATTTATTCATGTAAACACGTCTGTATGAGTCAAATCATCTTATCATGGTGGGCATCATGAGTAACCTAGGATTGCAAACACACACTTTACTATAAAGCAGCCTGAAGGTTAAGCATTCAAGGGTGTGTGGAGAAACAGAGAATGCCACATCTCCCAGCATTTTTCTTTTTAGGTAAAAGCTGCTGTATGCAAATTCTGCAGTCCCTCTGACCCCTCATAAAGGTGCAAAATAGTTTAGCCCACCCAACCAGTACTCTCAACACTCAAACGCTGCAAACTGCTGAGGAGACACTGGAGGGGGGAGTCAGCCAGGAATCATATTTGCATTGTAAAACATGAATGAATCAGTATCAGGACATATCAACGTTACCCAACAAAACTTTCAAACACATGGCGCTAGTCTCGAACACATTTGTTGTTAGCTTATGAAGTACTCTGAGGTTCATTTTTGGAATTGTGTCGTTAAGAGCCATGAATTACACCATGGGAAATTGGTGAAAATGGCAAAACAATCAAAATAAAAATGCAATGTTAAAGGAAGTGATAAAAAAATGTGTCCACCCCAAAATTGAATCTGCTCTTCTTTGCCCCATAGCACATCCTTCCACCAAGTTTCAATTAAACTGATTTAGTAATTTTGGCATAATTCTGCTAAAAATCAGACAAATCGCAATGGCAACATAACTTCCTTCACAGGTTATCCTACTGATCAATAAAACAAAATCTGATTACATTTTTTTTCTACTGTTCTGTGGTTAAATCATATTAGAAATAGGCCCAGCAGCCGGCTTCAGTTTATTTTTTACCAAATCAAACAGGACAATTTAAATTTAAATTCCAATGGCAATATAATATTTTCTCAAGAATAATAATGTTTTTCCTGTCTGGAATGGAATTTAAGTTATCAACGTAAAAAGATATATGAGAAATATTTATGGCTGGAATGTGGCTTATCTTTAGTGAGATACAATCTGTTATATCAGACCAACATTTCTTGGACACAGGGCATGAAATAAAAAAACATATGCTCAAGTGTTTCGTCTAACATGTAACAAAAGGTGCGGGGGTCCAATTCATACCTGAACAGTTTTGGGGGAAATACATTCTAAGATAGTGTAGCTCTAGGTTCAAATAATTATGGTAGGCAAGTTTCTTTACAGTTTCATCCAAACTACAAGTCTCGGCAAAGGCACATGCTGGAGGCAACCCAGCTTCACCTCCTTATTCCTCTGGAAATACAAAATGCAGTAACACATATCAACCAATAACTAGTTGCTTATTAGCATGGATATTAGAGGCATATTGGCTCTTTATAAGTCATTATACAGCACTTATTAATGCCTTATTCTTAATGACCTTATTCTGCAACAGTTTCCCTTAATAACCTCCTGATTACTGCTTATTGATGGAAGTAAGGAAGTTGTTGTACATGAATTACAAGTGCTTGGATTTGTTCACTTTGTGTGTTCCCTAATATCAAGTGTTACCCACAATGCAGCTGCTTAAATCGTGTAATGTGCAATTCCACCCTTTAGCTCCCTCTGGACCATCTGGAGCAGGTAACTAGAGACACTTCCTGCAAACACCATCCTCTCACCTTACTCCCCTCTGCACGAGCTCATTCACAATCACTACATGGCTCTTTTAAAGTCAAACATACATGTTGCACTCGCTCAGTAGTGAGGACAGTTTCTCTGTCTGAACTTGACGCACACGTGAGCCGCCCCGTTCCGCGCTCTCGGCTCGTGGCTCCTCTGACTTGCCGTAGATGCGCCTCCTCCTCGCGTATATAAAGCGGCCGCGCAGCCTCCTTGCTCCTCTCCCACGTTAACCAGGATATCAGCTGCTGTCACCGGATCTCCCCTGCCGTCAAGGTAACATTAGATCAAGCTTCTCTGCCGGTGTTTGCAATCGATCCACAGAACAAGCGTCCTCCTCAGTCACCCTGTGGTTTACAGGAAGCAGCTCCGCGCTCCTCAGTTCGGTGCTCCTCTGTAGACGCGGGTGTTACCGGCAGGTCATGCACAAAGACCTCCATGCTTCCAGCTCGGTTAAATCTTCACGTGTTTATTAGTTTATGGAACATTAGATGGAGGGTGGAAGTGTAGGACATGTTGTTCCGGTGCGGTCGTGGCGCGATGAGGCGTTCACGGTCTGACGGAGCTGGAAGTGATTCGTCTTGCAGCGCCGCGAACAAAAGACCATGTGGCTGTCGGTGAGGGCCCCGGGCCTGTACCGGATTGTCCCGGGCCTGTCCCGGATTGTCCCGGGTCTCCCGAGTGTGTCTCTGCCGCTGGTGAGGAGCCTCAGCCTGAGTCTCGGTCCTCTGACGGACTGAGGAACCGTTAGAGAGCAGCTTTTACGCCAGCGATCACATCCACTTCCTGAAATGAAGTCACTGAACTGTACAAACCTGACGGAGCCTCATCCCATAATGCTCCTCTAGTGTTGTACTTCCTGAGAAGTAACCATATGTTTTAGTATGTGCTCATGGTGAACTAGTGGAAGAGCCTTATTAAAGCTCCTGCTGTTTTTAGATCGCTCTGCAAATGATAGTCTTGGGTCATTCTCTCAGTGGAAATAGAATTTAGCTGGAGCAGGTGTCCTGAAGCTTTTGTCTGACCCAACAGTTCATCCTGACTGGAAAAGGCACACCCTTTTCTATCACTTATTCCCAATGTGACAAATCATTAAAGTAAATACATTTACATAAATGTCAGTCAACACTTAACCAAATAATTAGACGAGCCTTTCACAGACGTATATCAAAATTTTTCTTTATGTTCGTCAGTATGCTCTGATGCAACTCTATTTTTTTGATAAAGGATGCTTCAACTCTATATTTGGTTTCTTTGTCATAAGGGTTTAATAATATCTTAGAATCATCACCATCATCAATTCCTTTTTTTAGATTTTCTATTGGCAGATAAATGGGGAAAAAGAGAAAATGTCACACCCTAAAGAAGGAACACCTCAAGCCTGTTCCCAGAAATCTGGGCATTGTGCTTGACTGCAACTTGCTCTTTATACGGCACTTAGGAAAATCGACAGGCGGAGTCGATGGACTAACATTTTTTTATTGTGTTGCTTTTCCAGATTTTACCTGGGTTCTGTTTTTATTTTCTATCCTTTTATTCTTTGTACCATTTCTTTCTTTTGTCGTCTGATGGCTTTGCTTGGTGAAGCACTTTGGAACCATGTGTTAAGTCCGATATAAATCAAGATTATAATGTCTGATGGGGTCATGCATCTTTATTTTAATACATCTAACAAAGAATGTCAGAATTAGATCACCTAAAATCCATATTGGTTTGGGCCCCCGTCAAATGACTCTTGCATTTGATCTTTGAAGTTTAAAACAATTCCACACATGGAAAAGAAATGACATTCTAGAGCTGATAAGTAAGTTAATTCTTCAGGCACCAGCTGCGTGCATGAGGTGTGAGCAGCTAAACCTGTGCTGGACTCTGTCCGGTGTACCTGACAGTGCAGGGATAAAGTCATTCCCTCTCTGTGGGCGGGGCTGGCATCAAGTCACGGTGGTTCAGCAGTCAGATCCTCACTCACCTTCACATCGTCTGTGCGCTCCCTGTACAATGGGGTCGGGGCCCTCGGCAGCCGGCCCCACTGCTGCCTGTGCCAAATGCGATGAAGTGGCGTGAGTGACACTCAGGCTTCCCCCTCTGGCAGTTTGCTTTTTTTTTTTATTATTGTCTTCAATACTTTTTCTTCTTTGTTTTCAGAATCATGGCTGAGCTTAAGGAGCGCACCTTTATTGCCATCAAGCCCGATGGCGTACAGAGGGGCATCATTGGAGATATCATCAAGAGGTTTGAGGCAAAGGGCTTCAAACTCGTGGGCATGAAGTTCGTCCATGTAAGTAAACAGAATATAATGTCATGCTTGCATTCACCTGTCGGGTTAGGGATGTTGCAGTCCTTTCGTAGAGGTCACAGGGTGTTATTTTTAACTGCCGTAGGGTGTGCACATGATCTTGTGAGTGTGCCGGTTAACCCTTAAGACCTCCGGTGAGCTGATTAGCCTGCTTTTGTCTATTCCTGACTGTAGCATGACCAACGTCTCCTGATCCTTGAACATCTGATCTGTGACAGACGGATGTTTTCTTTACCGTGTAGCGTGGTTCATTTATAACCCTGCATTTTACAAGCACTTCTATTTAAAAGAACCTGCATTCTTCTGGGCCTTGATACTAATGGATGTCACTTGAGGGCAAGATTAATTCTAATTGGTCCGGCTGTCAGTGATTCAGCAGGAAGTGAAACCACAGTGGGAGCCAAGGACATTCTGACTAAGTGTCACTGAACAGTGTCCTGAGTAGGTGGAGCTTATTGAATTCAGTTATATTATATATGTAAAGATTTCCACTTAGTCATCCACTGAAATGTTTTCTCAGTTATGAGTCATTTTGGGCTCAGTTTTTTTTTTTTTTTTATTCTGAAAGAATCGTAGTTGAATCATTTGCAGACTGAATGATGTAGATTTGACGTCACAGCTGCTCACAGGATTTGCGGTTATTCAGGTTGTGACATGAGAGAAGGATGTATTTTTCGGTCGCCACAGTCAGTTGTGTCCTCAGGCACATGTGGATTACATAACTCACCCACTTTTTTCTTTTTATTTAGACAAACTCCACTTTGTGAGATGCTTTTATACTTGGTCTCAGAAATGAACCTGATGTAACAAAAGTTGAGGATTTGCTTTAAAAATTGAGCATGTTTGGCCTGGACATGATGTTTAAGGAATACATAGGAGTTAAAAGACCTGACTAACCCCACAGCATGTTGACATGTTGTGGTTCCTGAATAAGAAGTAGTTGACAAGCTGCTGAGAACAGAACCTGTATACTCTTGAGGGTGGCAGCATCTGGAGGCAACACTTCGAATTGACACACGCCTTCAAGTGCAGCTCAAGAGTGAGGTGACCCAGAGTGACATCTCTTAAAGGGATAGTTCACTGAAAAATGTAAATTCTCTCATCTACTCACCACCATGGAGTCTCAGAAGTAAACTTTGTAGCAGCTGAATCCAAAATAATTTAAGTCAACATACATTTCAGACATAATAAAACTTGTGTGGTGTCGCCCAAGTGTCCACAAGCCTGTCATATTCAGCCCCCTTGGTACTATTGTAGTATACAGTTTCAAAGATCAATGAACCTAATTCTAAAGAATATTCACTCTGACATTTGAATTGGATTGAAAGTATCCAAAATAAATCGCTGCAATACAGAGGCACACCAGCTGAATGTGTGGCACACCAGTGTGACCAAGGAACATTTTTAGTGGCACGTCAGACCTTTGTGACCGATCCACATTATTGGTCCACGGCAGGAAGAATGTTAGCAGGGCAAAGGAATGTATTCTCAGTGTAAGTGCAGTTAGACCCTGACGCCTTGTCTTCTTGTTCCCCTGCTGCAGGCCTCTGAGGACCTCCTGAACCAGCACTATGCTGACCTGAAGGACAGACCTTTCTTTCCTACCCTCATCAAATACATGCGCTCTGGACCAGTGGTTGCCATGGTAAGATGATTGTATACGACAGTATGGTGGGTTAGACAATAAATCCAAAAGGCTAAACTCTTGAGAGGAGCTCTGCCACTGGGCCGTTGTGCAGACGATCGTCCAGTTTGAACTGCTGCCACAGAAACATGTTGTATTTTGAAGCCCACTAGCAAAGCTTTGTCTCACCATCCCCGTTGGCTTTTGCAGGCATGGGAAGGCAAAGGTGCAGTGAAGACTGGCAGGGTGATGCTCGGTGAGACCAACCCCGCTGACTCCAAGCCCGGAACCATCAGAGGAGACTTCTGCATCGACGTCAGCAAGTAAGTGCTGAATCTGACCGCTGTAAACGTGCCAGTACAGTTTGTAAAACGCTGATGGATTCATTTTTCTTTCCTTTCACAGGAACATTATCCATGGCAGTGACTCAGTGGAGAGTGCCAACAAGGAGATCGCCCTGTGGTTCAAAGATGACGAGCTGGTCAGCTACACTAGCTGTGCCTTCAGCTGGCTCTACTAAGCTGTCCTGGCTAACTGCAGCAGTTCTCTCTCACTGGTCAGAGACCACTGAAACTTTTGCCTCAGATTTCCAGTTTTTCATCTGTAGCAGAGGGAAGAACTGTCAAGTCCCCACATTCCCATCCTTCACTCAGCCCATTGTCGTACTGTATTGGCATCTGGTCTCTGCGGGGTCCATCTAGTCTGTACATTCCTGAGTTCATTCCATTCCACCTTCTCCTTGACAGTAGTTAACGATTTTAAACTTGTCTTTGACTGTTGTTTAAAGGTGATCTGCTTTTCAATAAAACGCTCACAATACCAACTGTCTTGTCTTTTGGATTTCACACGCATGTACATATGATCCAATGAATCTGAAATGTGGAGCATACAGAATCCTCTGCAGACTTTCAAGATGTCAGTTTGTTTAATTTGGACTGATGAAGCCTCGCAGGAGGCGGGGGAAGGCAAGTGAACAGTCTCACCTGCCTGTACTGTTCCTCTTCTTGTGATACTTATCCTCCTGGAAAAAAAAATACTGCATCATAGGATTATTTTTTAATGTTTTAAATGTTAACCTGGGACTGTCTTTGAGGATGGAAATGTGTGATAAAGTGTGTCTACATTTAAACGTAGAGCATACAATGTTAACTCAAATTAACTTTTGAACATGCACACTGACCCTGATGAGACTTTAAAGTAAATTGGAAACTTTTAAGAACTTGTGATATTTCTCTGAATTGCAGAAAATCAACAAATATGGAAAAACGTTGCAGTTAGATGCAAGATGATCCTAAAAAGCTCCAACTGTTTTAGAAATGTATTTGTGTAATACATGGTATCATGGCCACATTTTCTGCATCAAGTACTTAAAATGTGTTTTGTGACAATGTATGCACTAAGATTTTGAAAGTAGGACCTCTGATTCTAACAGAATAACCTGCACACTGTGGTATTAGTACTTTAATCAGAAGTTCTTTATTAATCCCCATAGGGAAATTCAAATGCAAGTCAAGGATGTGAATACTTCCTTGACTAAAATACTGTGATTTTTATCATTCCATGATATTCACATGCTGCAACCTGGATACTTCGACAAGGCCCAAATCATGACAGCACAAATTGTGTGACTTTATGAGACTGACAAAAATAGTTTGGTTATAATTACAATTAAATAGAGTCAATTGGGATTTTAGACCTTGTTATGCCTAATGAAGAAAATTGTGATTTATGAATATAACATTTGATTGATTGATGATTTGTGATAAGGAGCTAACCCTTGCCAACGTCCTTTAAATGTCGGTCATATACTTACTGCTGAAACTCTTGACAAAGACATCCATCAGCGTTTGTAGTCATAAGCCTTTTTTATTCAGTGTAAAAGTCGGATCTTACAAAAATCACCAGATAAACTTTCACAGCCATGCGGAAACTGTTTGCAACGCTTGTAAACAAAGAAGCCATCCATTACAACCAATACTATGATCCAAACATTTGGCTTTATTTACAAAGTCTATCAAAGCTTGATCACAGCACAAATTTTACCATATGAAAGGAAACTAGTACACACTATCAAAAAGATGTACAAACTTTAAACTGCAATCTAATGTACCTCAAGGGTCAGTGTTAATATCAATAGATTTATAACTATTAACATAGATTATTTTTTATTTGTATCCAAAATAAATTTTGCACCATAACCCTCTCAATTCACAAGTATTTTCAGACAATAGTAATCCCAATACATTAAGTCATTTTTATCAAATATATATAGCACCACGATATAATGGTTTAATATAATTAGAGGGGGACCATCACATACAAAAGACCCGTGTTAGTATCCAAGAAAAACAAATATTAACTTCAGTTTGCGCCTCATTACTGCCCCCATCTGACAGAACCAGAACCCTGCAACTACAACTGAGTCCTGCTGATGGAAGCCTATCACCAGGGGGGAGAGGATTCACTGTTATGGTGAGTAAAAAAAAAAATCTGTCTAATGACATCTTAAATCAGAATTTGAGTCAGCTATGGGATAAGTTACAATCTGGAGTGATCAAACCAAAATTATTACAGTAATTACAACTTTTTCAGATCATAAGAAAACTAAATTGAAGCTCAAACTTTAACAGACACCGATTTTTTTGACTTAATAACCCAGAATTATGAGATACCAAGCTGAAATGATTGAATTGAGTTCAACCTGATATAGACAAGAATAAAATAAAGCCAAAATTATGACAGCTGGTCAAAATGTGAATAATTGCGACGTCAGCATTTTAATTTAAGTCAAAATTATGTTATTATGCAACATTAAGTCAAAATCATTACAATAAACCTTTTGACAAACTGCAAGAATTTTGCTTTCGTAAGTTGATTTTTACTTTGCATCTCACAATCTTGACCCTTCCCTCTCTTGGTGGAAAAAGGCTTCCATAGCTTCCTGTTTACAGCGGAAGAGGAAACAAGGAGACAAACAGAAGTTCAACAAATAATGGTCACGACAAAACAACAAGTTCAGCGCAATGAGCTCTGTTCTACATGCATTCAGTTGATCAGTGCACCCAATTCCACATTAAACAAGGATCCAAAATTGCTTCCATGTCCAGCTACTGATGAGCAAACACTTAAAATACACAGGTACCCGTGGATAAAGGTCAAACATGTTCCACTGATGGATTTGGGGATCAATGGTGAAACAAGAATATCTACAAGGGAAAGTGAGAAACAGAAGATCCAAAATGGTGCTGATTGTGCATTTGATTATTTAGGGAGAGTCTGGGGAAGGGTAGCAGCAGTTAGTCCATACAACAGTCGTTTTTAATTTTTTTCATCTAAGCTATTAATGCAGTTTTGTCGTGAAGTACTTTAATGTTTCCTTCTGCTCTCTGACATCAGTTAAAAAGAACTCCGGATGCTAGCTTGAAGCTAACCTCCTTCTAATGATTGTGAGTAAAATGTCTTTTATTGCTCATTTGGTCTCAGGAGCTCAGCGTTTCAGGCGAGCTTTGTGTTCAATCAGATCAGGAGACAAATCAATAAGAAATTAGTAGAAATGAATTCCATATTAGAAATAAGTGTAAAACAAGCTACAAAAAGCCAAACAGCATCCGTGTTAATTTTGTCGTCACTCAAATGTAGAATTTATCATGAAAACCCAATAAAACCCAACAAACAAGTGAATCGGAAAGTGAGATAAGACCTTTGTTGTTTGAACAGAACGGAAACAAACAAGCACCGTGATAATTACAATCTTTTACGCAACTTAACACCTTATTGTGAAATTTAACCATTACTCAGCACTTGAATTTGAAATGCCACTGAATTTATAGTATTCAAATATTTCATCAATGAGAATTTCTCTGAAAATAGGCTTTGATAGGTTTTCCTCACAAATTCAAATACAAAATGTAACTGTGAGAAGTTACACACATTCAATTGTAGGGTTTCCCCTGAAGCGCCAAATTATTTTTTTAAAAATAGATTTTGTAAGAGTTGATTATTTGTGTGCACAAAATTCAAAACATTTTAAATCATGTTAATGTTTTTCAAAAACTAAACATTAATATTTTATCTGAATCCTAAAAACATTCAATGAAACAAAAACAAAAAAGATTTTAATAGTCTGGTAGAAATTTTGAGTAAAATATTTCAATGCATGAAACTCAGTGGTAACTAAACGTCAAACATTAAATCCGGTTGTGTTTGAACTCTACAATTTTCTGTTGCTTTCAACATCGTCGTGATTCTGGCTCTTGTTTGCTTCCACTCAACCGATGCACAAAATGAAAAGACCATTGAGCTGATTCAGACTTGCTACAACATTTACAACAAAGAAAAGAAATCACAACTTCCTGAGAACTGAATCATGAACCTTACTGGTAGAAAGAGAAATTATGGATCGTTTCAGTGAAAAGTTTAAAT
Organism: Paralichthys olivaceus; assembly: GCF_024713975.1. Classification (NCBI taxonomy): domain Eukaryota; kingdom Metazoa; phylum Chordata; class Actinopteri; order Pleuronectiformes; family Paralichthyidae; genus Paralichthys; species Paralichthys olivaceus. The sequence continues at coordinate 17,064,842 of NC_091113.1, read as the reverse complement.
CTGCTCTTCATGTCATTACCACCTTTGGCCATACGGTCACTTTTCTGTGTGTGCACCTTTAATCACAAAAACCACAGCTATATAATACCATTTTGTTAAATTATCTCATCTGTTAATTATATTAATGTCGTGATCATAACATTTGCGGGTGCTATGCGTTTTTTTCTTTAACACGGCAAAATAATATCGGATCTATCACTATTGCATATCATTCAAATTAGAAGACTACCTCATGTGCTATGATAAAAAGTTTCTTCCTTGTTTGGTGTCTAGTCTTCAAGTGGATCATTTGTCGGTTATCATTTTTCATTTGCATATGCTAACACATATTTCACACACTTTTAGCTAAATGTGGCTAGCATCAGGAGGTAGTAGATAAACAGCTGCAAAGGTCTAGCTCTAAGAAGAATGAAAGAGTCTTCGTCGTTTCCACGGCCAAGCAGTAATTACTGACTATACCATCATGGTCAAGTATATATATATATATATACATACATATATATATGTAGAATCTAAGAATCTATGCATGTATGCCAGCTCTTTTCTTAAGTGAATGCTGCCTTCAGAGACTGTTGGAGAGGCAGCATTGTTCGTGTTCTATTAAAGTCCAACCTGTTATTCTGTGGCTCAGGTGAATCATAAACTAGCTTGCATACATTAGGCTCTGACACGACCACAACCGCAGCGATACAAAATAACCCTCATGTTTTGCATATTACGCTAATGCAGTATTCAACATATTCTTTTCCATCTATGGACACAATTGCTTGATGACGTGACTGTTGAAGTGAGGCAGATTTTTCCCAACTTAATATTCTCTGACAGAAAGAAAAGTTTGATGCAACAAACGCCCCACGTATGGAGTCTCGAGTGTGCCGCATTTTAGTATTTAATCATATTTACTTAACATTCAAAAATGTTCAAAAGCTAGAAATTAACTGAATTTACATTGAAGTGATGCAAAATACAACTAAATTGATACTTCTATTTAATTGTAAATAATTACAGTTTAAATATTTTCTGCATTTCACTCTCCATTATATCTGTTTATTTATTCAAACTTAACTCACATAATATGTTTTATCTAAATATCACACAGTTCAACCCACACAGAGGCAGAGGGCCCATGTAATTGGCCAGCGTCATGCTAAAACACGCTAACTGGCAATTACAAAATAATTCTGACAAGGACCATTAACATAAATAATGCCAAATTTAACATCTTAATCGTTTGAGGTTTTATTGCATTATCTAAATACATATTTAAGTTATATATCCATATATGTTATTTTTTATTTAGTAAAGTATTAAATGATCAACAATTAAACAGAGGATAGGTTTAGAATTATTCCAGTGGCATACCCGAGACTCCACATAAACAAGGAGTTCCAGACAGACATGGTAACACGCAGCAGAAATGGTCCAAAGCACAACAGAAACATGTGCATCTCCAATATGAATCACTGGCGGAGTGCAACCTATGACAGTAAGAGAGGGACGCATCCACAACACTGTAATATGCTGCACAGTCGAGGCCAACAATGGTCAGTCTCTTAACAGCGGCGATATCAAAAACCGCGGAGGTCAAAGTAGATATCGTCGCGTTGGGCGGTGAGAATAACCCTCATCATACCAGTAAGGTTTCTCTTTTAGACAACATACCCTGCTGTTCACTTACAGTCACACTATGCTAAGTCGTTACTCATTTATTATTTCTTTAAAACCACAGTGATTTTTTTTTTTTTTTTTTTAAATGGAAAAAGCTTTTCATCTCCACAGCTTCATCATTTCTGTGAAACATTACAGCACAAAGACCCTGAATTGTTAAAAATGATAAATGATACATTTATGCTAGATTTTAGTTTTGTAAAGAATATAGAGGACGAAGACCAGGCTCATTAGCACGGCTGAATTCTTGCTACAAGCAGTTACTAACCCACAGTTAGTGGTATTGTGGGATTTACTGTGATAGGTCCCTGAAGCTCCACAAAGCTGCTTGACATCAAATTAGATAATGAGATACATTTTTTGCTTGATTCAGCTTATGTTGCCTCGTGTGATCTACTGCAACAAGCAGGCAGGTTTAGCAGCTGCACCGAGAAGAAGAGGTTGTGTGAAGTTGTGTGAAGTTGTGTTACAGATGATTTACAGTTGCTCAGAATGTAGTAATAAAAAAATAACTGATTTTCCCCACAATACCCACTTTGTGTAGCTGAAGAATTATAACATCTACACGCTGTACAGACTTCATAAAAGCCAAGTGGAATGTGCAGGAAGATTTCTGTATTCAATACCTAACTTTTAAGAAACAACGGTGTCTGCGTCAAATCAATGCAAACTTGCAAAATAATTATTTCAAGTTAAAGAAATTTACCCTATAGGTCCTGGGTGTAGCTTGTGGATGTTATAAATGGGGACAATTTGTAGATCTAGATAGAATAGGAGTAACTAAAAATTCATTAACAAAACTTTTTAATAACGCACTAATTTTAACAAAAAGACATGAAAGTCATTGTTTTTACTTTTCAAATGTAAGATTATGGCTCAGTGTGAAAGATACATCCAGAGACTGATCTCAGAAAGGAGGGAAAACAGTGATGAGCATTGTTTTCTAAAGGATTCATCAAAAAATGTGAATAAATAAATAAATTACATGATAATGACGTCATCTGAACAGTTTTGGTGATTTTGATTAAACCTGTGAGCTCAAAATCTGCTGGGAGAAATATCATGTATCTTGAATCAGACTTTGGTTCTGTAATGTTTGAAATCAGAAATAAATGCAGCTGCAGAAATCTTGAACATCAGTAATGCTAAGCAGTATTGTACTGGGATCTGTCTTCCAATTTACAATCCTTGATCTATATTCTGCAATTCTATTTTAATAGGTCTTCACATACTATTTGAATATAATCACTTCTGTGAAACAACGCACGTTACATTTCCCACACAACCACCAAAAATGTAAATGCAAAAATAGGAACATTAAGACACACATCATTACAAAAAAAAAAAAGGAAAAATAAACAAAACTTCAAGTACTTTCAATGAAGTAAAAGTCCACCTGGCAATTTGAAAATAATCAAAATATACACAACTCTGCTCCTGTCTCTGCCAGCCTTTCTTCTTCTCTTATCTCCTCAGGCTGTTCAGTGGGTGACTCTCACCAACTGCATTTTATAAACCTGAAAACCAACCAAACCCAACCAAATTATATATATTTATATGTATATGTATATATGTGCTGTCCTATAAGTGTGTGTGTGTGTGTATATATATACAAAAAAAAACAAAAATCTGAAATAAAACAAAAGACCTGGCTCAATAAATGGTTCTCACAGTTTCTACAGGTCTCTGTGCGTGGCCCAGATTGTGGCGAAGGCAGGACAGGCGTGTGTTGACCCTCCATCTCTGTGGGAAAAAAGGCTGATTTTTAATCCATCCAAATATATCTCGTCTGGTTGGATGTTTCAGACAGGAGAGGAGAGAAAGCCGATGTTGCGGCACCCAACAGTGGCACGAAAGCAAATGCCCAAATATGTGTGACCCTCCCCAGGTGCTTCCCAACCCCTGAAACGGGTTGCATGGGTGATTACGTGCGCACACAGCTACAATGTTGAAGACTGTCTACGAGGGATGTTCTTTCAGGACTTGTCAGAAGCACGACTAGCCCTCTTCTCCTCTTCATCACCGTCTCCTGTACTGACTCCAAAGAAGGCCTGTGGCATTGGTCTACGAGTGTGATTTGAGGCTAGCTTGACTCTACATTTTCCTGATCCTGCTGAGGTTTTCCAGATGTCCGTCCTGTTCCCAGTTTGTCCTGACCTCGTGACCTCAGGGCTCCTGTTTGATGTAGTAGCTGCCTGAGCCGTTGCTCTCCTGGTCGGATGTGCCCTGTGAGAAGGTGAACTCGTCCACCTCTGCTGCCTCCTCCTTCATGCGCAGGAGAGACTCTACAGATGGCACAAACACAGATAAGAGAGAGAGAACAGCAGCACAGATGAGCCACGTGTGTTCATGCACTGTCAGAAAAGCACAGGAGGCGCCCGTCTGTCTTTGCTCCGGGTGTTAGCGAGAACTCCACATGCATGAGGACGTATCGTATGAATCACACATGCCTGATGACTGCTTCAAAGTGGAGACAAAACACTAGTAATGCCCACGGTAACTCCACTCTGGGTCTTTGCTGACATGAGGAAACGTGACAATGAGAATGAATAGAAACAAAGGTTGATCGGACAGTAGAACATGCAGCATCGGCAGCATCCAGCTCCACAGCGAGGCCTGTCAGAGGCCTCTCTCCTGTTAAAACCCAGCTGAGCCTCCGAATGCGCACTGCTGAGCTGGTTTTATCTTAATGTGACGTTACCTGATTTGTGGGTTTGGTGGAGGTGGGTTCGGGGCCGGGGCCGAGCTGGCCCCTGGGCAGGGTAAGGGGGCGGACTCTGCTCTTCGTCCCCTGAGAAGCTGCTCCTCCTCCTGCCTGCCTGACTGAAGGGCCGTCGACCAACCGGAATCTTCCTCTCTAAACACCAAGTCAGACTCAGGTAAGCTACCAGGGGCTTATTGCACACAGAGTCAATTCATCTGGAGCTCGGTTTCAGTGTTCAGATTACGTATTAGGAAGAAAGTCAAACAGGTTAAAGTTGAAATCTTAAATTTATCCTCAAACTGTTGTCACTTGATATGCTCATCTGATTAAGCCCCTGGTAAGCTGTACTCGGACTGCTACACCCCGGTAAGCAGAGGCACCGTTAGCTACCAAGAGCAAAGCTGCAGCAAAGTGTGGAAGACTGTGGCTGCCAATATTTAAAGTCAATCACTTAAGAAAATGTAATTGTTCCACTTACCATTTTAAATAGGTATGACAAAACTTGTATTTTGAAATTGAGTTTATGATTTGATGTATGAAATTCACAATTATCAAACTTATATAGACTGGAAAGTAAAATGTAAGCAGTACTACTGCCACAATAAAACAAGGATTGAAGATACATATGCAGGTGCTTTTAAAAAAACAAGCTAAAAGTCAAGATATATTTACATTAATACATTGTCTACCACCAAAAAAATAATAATACATTTCCCATGGATTTTCATGCAATGTTATGCTCTGGAGGACAGTTTTGCGTAATTTTAAAACATGGAAACTAGATTTTTTTCCTATTTTAATTTGCATTCTGTAATGCATCGTGCACACAAATGGAAAATACATTTGATTAAAGGATTTAGTTTTAATATTGGTGGCCACAGACTTCCACATTAAACTGCCGAAAATGTGTTCAGCACAGGGTGTTCAAATTAGCATTAATATCCCCTTCTTGTCTTTATTGATCTGAAACTGAGGGTGCAACACCAGGCCTTCTGCTCTCAAATACCTGCAGGAACACCATCTCAAAAACTACAAAGTCCAAGTGTGTTAACAAGTATCCCACTCAAAAAAGGGAGACAGATCTCTTCAAGCATCCGGCAGGGTGACAAAAGGGGTCCAATGACAATATTCCTGACACACCGAGCGGGTGACCAACAACAGAGCAGCAGCGATACCACCACAAGTGTAGCCAGTGACAGTAAGAATAACAGCGAAAGGAGAAGGTGGAGGAAAGAGCGGAGAAACACTTATTCACAGTCGATGAAGGATGACTCACTTTTCTTTTGGCCTTTGTACTGCTGGGCCTTTTTCTTCTGCTTGGGCACAGACTGAGGCATGTCTCTGTTACCTGAAAGGACAGCACGGGATGGTTGTGGACAGTGAGGTACATTGCATGAAAAACACATTGCGTCCTTCCTACAGCATTATGGTTTGAATTTAAGTAGCACAAGCTACTGTTAGGCTATGTCGGATCATGTAAATACAGTTTCTCTATCAGTGTCATTACACAATTTTATGTTTCTGATGTCTATTACACTCAATTAATGAAGGTTGACTCAGTTTTTAGTGCCACAGCAATCCCTGGCCTAATGCTAGATTACAGAAAGTAATTAGGATAAGCTCCAATCAAGCTACACTTTCAGCCATTTCTGTTCAGACTTATGTATCACATGTAGTGAAGACTAAAAGGGAATTTAATTAAAAGGTATTAAGTGTATTTTAACATAATAATAAGTACATGAATAGAGTTATAGGCTAAATGTCTATAACTAAGGAAAGGGCACAATGACATTAGACCACCAAAATCTAGACAGTACATTTTTGGTTCCAACTGAAAAAATTAAATTAAATTTAAGAAATCTCCTCAATGTATTCGTGACATATCGTATTAACAAGAATGTGAGCGACGGACATACAGAAGCCCTGTAGACATTTCCAATTCGCTCAGTATCCACCTAGTATACAGAAAATTAGCTGGCAGTAGTAAAGACATAAATGATAAAAAAAAAAGAAAACAAACAATGCATGATGTAAAGAGTATAAAGATGTACAATATTCAAGACACAGGAATATGTGAACACTAATATAGAGACATATTTGAGTAACCAAACAAAGAAACAAACTACATTCAAATGGTTTTCCATCTATATTTTTAAATGTTAAGCCCTCTTTAGACACGGAGTCTGTAACATTGCAGGCTTCATCAATATGTTAGTGATGGCTTTTTAGCATGAAAGCACACAGCAGGACTTTTAATAAAATATCAAACTAAATTAACACAACACAAATGCATCATGTTGGAAAAATATCCAACTTTAAAGATATTTAACTCTGATCTGCTCAAATAAATGAGCCTGTTTGCCTTTTAGTTGTGGAACCTTTCACAAGAACTTTTGCAAACAAAGAGCTGTAAACAGTTATGATGTCAGAAACCTCCTATTATTTATTGAGAAGAAAAAAAAATTAAAGAACAACCCCTTGTTCCTCTCTAGCACTGTAGCCAGACTCATAGTCATAGATCTACAGAACCATCTATTCATTTATCTCTTCACAGTAATAATTTCATGAGCTTCATTACAAATAACATAACTATCTAACTAACAGCTCTAACCACCGACTTGCCAGACTGGCAAAGACACATTGTCCAGTGCAGGAACTGTCAGTCAATCAATCAAATTTTATTCGCACAGCCCATATTCACAAGTCACAACACAACTTTAGCACCCTCTTTATTTAGACTGTCTTTCTTCTACAGTATAGATCTGTCCGACGACTGGCTGACTTCACTGGTCTCTTATTCCAAACCATCAAATAGTCAATTCCTATTACAACCTGATTGTTGTAGGATGTTTTACCATATAGTGACACTTCCATATTAGATCTAATCTAGGTATCTTTGTTACAAGCTAAGCACAACAGGCTTTTAAGGTTGAAATAATTAATCCTCTGCTTTAAAAGCCTTCTCTTGACATGGGTGTTTTTGCAAACTATACTCTCATACCGCACCTCTCATTAATTTGTAAAATCCTCAAAAACTTAAGATATTGTACTTGAACTTAAACACATCAGAAATACATCATTTGATCATATAATCACACTGGATGGTATAACCTTGGTCTCTGGGTCTACCGAAATGAACCATGTAGTTATATTTGACCTGGACATGACCAGTGACTCACTCAACAGCCTTGTTGAATGCTGAGAAACTAGTCTAGCTCCCAGTTTGGGTTTCGATGGCTGACAACCTCTCCACATTTCATGTTGGAGGTAATAACATTTGTCTTCTATAAAGCTTATAGTTAGTGCTGGCTCAGGTACCATCTGAACCATCTCACTGCTACTCTACACCTAGACTGCTGAAGTGAACTCAAACTAAGCACTGAGCTCTCCATGTATTTATAACACTATTACACATCAATACCTTGTGTGCCGTATCTCTTTATCTGCTGTCACTACAGGTTCATAAAGAAAGAGCAGAATTGGAGCTTTATTAGTGTTTTAAAAGCAAATCAACCACATGCATGAGTAATATCTAACAGAGTCAGACAACTTGTACTGTCAGTATCATGGAAAGTCTTTGGGATCGCTGTCACACACTTTTTAAAAGACGGGACAGCCAAAGTACACAGAGTAGTAAATAAGTAGTGAGCTGTTGATACCAGAGATGCCACTCCTTAGGCTACTGATTGCTTTTATTATATTATGTTCTTTCCTTAAAAGTTTATTATCAACATATGGAATCTACAGTTTTTGGAATTTATGTTAAAAATCACTATTGATCAAAACAAATTCAGCTATTCTTGCTCATGTCAGAGGAAATCTCTATTTCGATGATGAGATATCTCGTTTCTGAAGAAGATATTTTGGCCTCATGGTGGCGCTAGCGGATGGATCGGACGGTTGAAAAGTATTCTTACTCTGAGAAGCAGGGGGTTGGAGCTGGTAGCCTGTCAGCTGACACCAGCCCACAGGGTAGAGGTCAGGTGACTCGCAGTCCACCCACTGGTCATACTCGTCCTCCCAGCCGTCAAAGTGGATCCTCAGTAGCCGGTGCACTATTCTTGTCACTGTGGCAACGCACACCAGCCGCGGCTCCATCAGGTCAACAGCCTCTAGCTTCATGCCTTGTCGAAAACCATGATTGGGAACCTCCTGGAAAATGTGACGCAGCAAATTAAATTAAAAAGAGAAATATATTTGACTGACATATCCTGAATCCCATTATTTTACATCACTGTCATCACTAACTTAATAGCCAGAAACATAATACCAGACAACATTATTATATCTTTAACACAAATATGAAGGAGAAACCATAATCAAGTTTACCTTGTTAAAAAGCTTGACAGGAGCAGCTATTGATCCTGATTCTCTGAGGTAGTCAAACCATTTAAATGGTAGTTTAGTATACCCTGGGGAAGATAGTCGGCATTGAGACTGGAACATAATCCAAATGCACGAAGAAGCTACCAAACTACGTTTATTTAACAATTCATTTAACATAGGCTCCTCAAGGATGCAAATGTCTATTTAGAGACAAACTTTGAGTTCTGTACCTCTAGGGGGCGTGAGTTCTATGTTGTTGATTTCACAGAAGCCGGCAGGAAAGATGGAAGGGGAGGCACCATGGTAACAGAACCAGTCTGATCCGTCAACTGCCTCCGAACCATCAATCCCGATCATGAGGTACCCGTCTGCCAAAACCTAAAACGGCAGAGAATGCATGAGGTGGGTCTGGAGCAGTTGAGTTATTTCAAATCAATTAAAAAGCAAATGTATCAGCAGCCCCTGATAATGATGTGCAGCATAGACACACACTAACCTTTCTTACAGTGGCTACACATATAGCTGAGAGATTGAGGGGGTCAATGGCTTCTAACTTCATCCCATCTCTGAACCAGTCCCCACTCTGGTCCACATCTTTAACCTGATATTCGCGTGCAGACAGAAAAAACAGAACCGATGGTTCATTAATTGCAATGAAATGGATTTATCAAACATTAGATATTACATATAAATACAGCTCATAATAATGAGTTGGACATACACCACTCAGATTCAACATTAAGACTGGTTGTTTTAATGATATGGCAGGTCAGTGTATTTTTGTCAAAGCACAAAGCCACTGGGAAAAGTTTTAAAATCACCAGTTGTAATATCAGAGTATTTACTACTTCAATGAAACACTTAATTCCAGAATGGAGATCAATGATTAATACTCCTGCAGCTTAAGGGGCTGAAGATGCTTTGTGAATAACTTACATCTTTACCAGGATCTAGTCGTAAGTGTAAAAGGAGTTTTCTGAGAATTTCATGACTACGAGTACCTTTTGTACTTTATGGACAGTTCAGATAATAATAACAGAAATGTTTTATTTTGCTTTACCTTCTGGAAGAGCGGAGCAGGCGCATCAACTTGACCATCCGTTTTCTTAGTGATATCTGAAAAATGTATTGACAGATTAAAATGACTCCTCATGCCTGAGATGTTTTAGCAATGTACACACAAATAGAGCTTCACTAGCATGAAATGATGAGTGAAGCTCATGACGATTTTCATTTTTAGGCACAACAATGAAGTGATCTATAGACATTTGTTGGCAAAGATACCGAATGCCACCATGCCCCCTACAGCTTCTGTCATGTAATGGTTTATTTTTGTTGATCTACAAATCTTACGATCTTACAAATAGCAACAAACAACATGTATTATTAACAATAAATATTTCACATATACAGTACAGATCATAACTGTTTGGACTGCGTCTGATATTACTCACAAATCACTATATAGGCCAGTATATAGTGAATTTGATAGTATAGAAATTATGATGTAATAAAATGCTACTTGCTGGGCTAGAGGACAAAAATTATGATCATGACTGAAATGGGACAGAATCCATGTACCAAGAGACTCTTTCTTCTTGGCAGTATTTATAGAGAGGTTCTTTTTTATTTGATGTTTTTCTCACATGATGTGGGTGCTGTGCCTATTTTCTGCAGACCCGTCTTGTGGCATTGTGTATTGTGTTCTCGAAAGCTAAGATGTGGCGCTTAACTTCAGTATCCATTATTATATTTAATATTAGAAGGGCCCTATCTCGGCATATATATATATATAAACACATTCCCACCAAAACTTAATCATTACTTGGGTCAAGATCCAACCATACACAAAATTTCATAGAATTTGGTGCTGTAGAAATCATGCTAACTAACATAGGCACAAAAACATAACCCTCTTGGTGGAGGTATTAGATGCATTGAAGCATAAAGGACAACAAATGTGTGACATCCCAAAATACTTGTGGTCTTGACTGTAATTTTCAACACCTTATAAATGCACCACCAGTAAAGGTGTTACTGGAACTTTCCGAACCCACCAGATCGTTTAAAGCGGTGTCCAATGCTTCGCGACCAGCCTATATTATGGATGAGAGGGCTGTACATGTGGCACCAGAAGTCATCAGATCCATCCTGGCTCTCTTCATAGACCAGCCGGAGGCGACCGCCGATGACCTGCTCCACCAGCGCCACCCGCGTCCGGCACAGGTAGTTCTTATCCACCACCTCCACCCGCATCAGCTTTTTAAAGGGGAACTGCGTGTTCTCATGTACCTACAGCGAAAAAATTATACATGGATTTAACAAAGTACACATAGTCACAGTCCTTAAATTTTGCATCTCACAAGATGAGGCAACACTAAATATTACATCTAAAAATATCATCAAAGTAAGAGCCGTTTAATCAATATATAAAATCACCAAAAACAATGTCATTCAATTTATTAGGCATTAGTTTCTCTCACCTTGGTATTAAAGTCAGGTGGCAGTGTTTTAGCTCCCGTAAGACGCTTTACAAGAAAGGCTTTCCAGTTAGAGTATTTATGCTGTATGCCTGGAAGAGATAAAACAAATAACAGCCACAGTAGCATGAGCCATCCGGGAACTTGCATTCACGAAAAAGAAGGTAAAAGAAATTTGGCATTAGGCTCACTTTTTGGAGGTACAAGGGGTTTGCCACTGGAGGCGCACCATCCCACTGGGTGAACCTCAGGGATACAGAGATTACACCAGAAGTCCTTACTGGTATCGTTGTCAAAACCCTCATAGCGCAGGAGAGCCTTGAACCCTGCAGAAGGTTATAAGACACTGGTGAGTTTCTGCTGAATTTCAGCCCTGAAGCTGGGAACACTTTTACTGGTCTGGCTTGTTCTCGGCTTTCAAAAATACGTGAAGCCAAAGAACTGTAGATACAATGGTAATGAATGTGTGAAACTGTTAAGCCAACATGAATGAGTGTTCATGATATGTACAGTACCATTCAGTGAATCAGCAAGCAGTATTTAAGTCAGGTGGTGCAACATGGCTGTGACACTTCAGACGCTGTGCTATTCAAAAAGGATTGTTCGGCATAATTTTGGCTCTACGTCGTCTTTAAAGATGGATACTTTACACAAAGCTGAACAGTCCTGAGATTGTGTATTTTCAAGGGCAAAACAGAAGAGGAAATCTGACACTTTTCCACGTTATGTAAGAAGCAGTTAATCAAGATAATTGTTATTTTACAGTGGACATAGTAAAATAGAATGCCTCTCTGTTGTTTTATACGGCAAAACACAAAACAAGTAATCTATTGGGCGAATACTTTATATTGAATGACGCTGGAAAAAGTAAATGTCTGCAAAGCTTTATTCAAGAGCATTTTCAAGCAATGAACATAATGTTAAATGTTTATGCAGAATGTTTATAGCTATGATGTGGATCATTTCATTCAGATTATCTGATGGTGTGGATTGTAGAAAAAGCCTTACCTGCTAGCTTAATGATTTCTGCTATCCAGTATACCTTGGTGGAGAGATTGGTGTCAGAGTTGAGCACTTCAATCCTAACACCTTCTTCTACGTCTCCCCAGCACGTCCCCATAGGGGCCTGAAACACAGTAGCGGCAGTCAAGTTACACAGATAACAAAGAAACAGATTATTTGTCAGTTTCAAATCAGCTTTAGTTTTTACTTACATGCTTGAAGCAGCTGACTGGAGCTCCGACTGTGTTATTGCTACAGATGTACCGACCCCAGTCAAAGCTCTCTGCGGGGACCACTGGCAGAAACAAGAAGAGTGTAAAGCTGGAGTATGTTTTAACGTGGAATCACTTTTATCTTATTAATAAGTATGAATTACAACATACCAGCTTTTGATTTTGCCTGGTTCTGTTGACTTGCTTGGTACTGGGCGTAAGCTGCCAATTTTGCCACGAGAGGCTGTTTCTGTAAGACTTTTGCCTTTTTCGTTGGTGGTTTGCCCTTTCAAAATAAAGCAGACATAATAAATGCAGTAACTATATATTATTAATCTCAATCCTCAATAAATTTGTTATAAAAAATACATTTTGAAGCATTTACCTGTAGTCTAGCCAAGATGCTAGCTTTTTTGGAATTAGAGGAATAACTCCTCGAACACGACACACTGCAGAAACGCTTGGTTTTGGAGTAAAAAGCATCTCGTACTCCGACCATCCCACACATCTCACAAGTGGCTGTGAAGAAGAGTCCACAAAACAGAAGCAAGATCTGTTAAAAATCACCAACCTAGTACATGATGGCCAATTCTTTGTCTCTTATGCATGGGATAATATTCCAAAGATCCACACAAACTGTAAGTTCCAAACATATTTCTGTGCACTCACCCATTCCAGTCTTGCCATCTGGGTAAGTGTAGATTTGACCATTGTTCTTGATGATGGGAAGGCTGACAGGGATGGAAGGTGCCACCTCATCCTCACTGTCCTCTGAACTAGAGCTGCTGGTTGACTCTTCACTGCAGCTGTCATACCCATCAAACATCCCGAAAGAGTCTCTCCGCTTACGCTCTGAACGTGGGGTGCGTTCAGCCTTCACAGTTGAGAAAAAGACAAAGGCATCTGAATTAGTAACATATTTAAATGACTCCGATACTGCCCGAAAATGCCAGATCGGGCATCGGCGAGTACGCAAATCTATATGTCGATACGATTCCACGTTTTTAAAGTATTTTAGTTTTAACCAGATAAAACTGCAATTTCTTTTCCTGAATTCACATCTTCTTTGCTGCTCCAAAACAGCAGCTGCACTGTACTGCCACTGGCAAGTATTGTTCTTAGAGCAGTGAAGAAGTGATGTCTGGCAGTGCAGTGTTAGCCAGAGCTCACTAAAATGTCAGCAATGTGACAATATTTCACACTGGAAAGTTCCACAAGTAACACGGTGATGTGTACCATGTACAAGTTTTAAGCTGTTTAAGGAAATTGTTTTTTTTATGCCTAAATGTATTCATTTGTGTTCTTTTTCAGATATGACTGAAAAAGTAAACAATAAAAATGCCATTAATTCTCTGTTTGTTTTTCCTGAGCCAGGCCATAAAACATGATAGCAATCATCACTTCGATACAGGGTTAGTAGCATACAGCCGTTGCATGAGTTGTTATCAACCACACTGGTATCAGATCAAACTCAGTATCGGCTGATACACAGGTATTTTAATCTGTGTCAAGAACGGAGAAATGATATAACTGCCTCTAAACATGTATTCACTTGATGATCATTATCTGCAGTATGCACTTAATTATTCAGTTTATAAAATATAACTGAGCAGCAAAATGTCCCTTCCTTTATCCAAATTCAAGGTGTCATCTTAAAATGTCTGATCGAGCCCATAGATGTTCAGTTCACGGTATCATCAGAGAAGACAACACAATAAAACAGCACATATTTGCATTAAAGCTAGGGCAGTGACTTGTTGGTCTTTTTTTTTTTTCTTCTTCTTTAAAATTCATTGTTAAAAACTAACATTCAATTGCCAAAGTTGTTGCACATTCATTTTGCTAATCAATTAAGAATTTAAGATTGAGCCCTGGTGTAAAATGATAGCAGCACGGTACTTGCTCGACCTTTGCATAATTTAGTATTTCTAAAAGATCATCTGCTGTGAGGTCTGACCTGGGAAGGACAACTAGAAATGACTATGGATTTAAATGCGAGCGTGAACACTGCGATGAGAACGTGAACATTCAATATGTGCTGGCTGACAGCACTGAGATATTTATTGTTGTCACAGCCTGTTTACTTCCTCCTTCCAGCATCACAGGTGACATCCCAGCTAACTACGCTAATATTTATTATTTTAACAGGAACGACACTGAAATAAGAATTTTAAAAAACTCTTCCGGCCAGTAAAGAAACTCTGAGCGAAAACTGAAATGTACAAAACAGAAGAGAAAACCAAAATACAAGCTAAACTAGGGGGCGGCCCTACTCGAAATAGCTCTCAATGCTAGCTGGCGTTAGCACAGCTCGCTAGCGGAAATATGTTTTTTCAGTTTCTGTTCACACACGCACGCCGCACTTTTCGTTCACAATGCATATTCACATGCGTGCACGTGTAGTTTAAATCAAGGTGGGGTCGCTTCATTTCTATCGCTGTGGAGAGCTGAGTAATATTTCACTCTAGGCGTCCACCAGCTAGCTGCGATATCCAGATAACAACAAAGGAGGAGCGTTAGCTTTAGCAAATCCCCAGTAATCGGAGGCTCGCGGCCCTAAAACGATGCTAATTCACTCACCAGGTCCCGTGTGTCTTCCATCAGCCCTTCATATAGAGAAGCTGCTAGTTCACTGTGCTCCCGTGCTGACACAAACTCCCCACGCGAGGGATGAGTTCAGTCTTTGAAATAGCAACAACTATATAAATACTACCAGGCAGGGTATCAACAAATTACTCTGCCGCTTCTGCGCATGTGCGAGCGTAACCCGCTTCCACGCGATTGGCCCGTTCGGAATGGAGGTCAGCCACCACTACAGAAACAAAACAGTGGAGTCCGCGATGGGAATGAATGAATGGCCTCTTCCGTTTCAAGGTGCGAAGCAAGAACAGATCAGAGTCCAAGTTCTTTGTATCACTTCCTGTGTCAACCCATCACCAGTGGAAACAGAGGGATGGTTCTTTATACCACCTGTTGTTCCTGGAAATCAACTGTCTCTGCAGATTGTACTGTTAAAGTTCCATTTATCACAAGGTCATAATGAAGACAGTGTGTGAACTGTCTTTAAACACACTCTTCGTTGAGTGATTTGTCGAAACACACATTTAAAGCACGATCACCACTTCAAAGTAAAAGGCAGACAATTCTATGACTTAAAATAAATCCTTTATAATATATAATGCAATCTATTACACCTTCAGTTCTGGGCTGATGATACAGTAGATGTCACATTTCCACACGAGAAAATGGGCCACATTCAATACTGTGCGTTTTCATTTAAATATAACTTGCAGCCTAATATATAGACAATTAAATTCTTTTCAAAAAAAGAAGAGAAAAAAAAAACAGCTGCCCTCAGTTTCCTCTGACTTGTATCACAGTGCTTTTCACAAATAATACTGATATTGGTTTTGTGCCTGTCTTCATTTAAACACAAACTAGTAATGACACATTTAAGCAAAGCTAAATAAGGTGCAACAGAACAGCACAAAAAGGCAAAACTAAGAATTAATTGTGTCCTGACGAAACACCAATAAAGTGAATATGGCTGGAACAAGTGCTGCACGCTTGTCACGTCGGTAAGGCTCCAGAAGAAGAAGTTATGAGGTCGGGTCAGACAAGGAATCCCCTTCATCTCACTAGAACTGGTGCAGAGGAATGGATGGCCAGTGCTGGAAGATTGAAAGTGGGGTTATGACTTTGATAGATATAATGGGTCAAACATTCATTCTCCAGAGAATATTTGATTTTTAATCAGGAAACAACACCTTGATATGTCGGTATGTCTTTGGTCTCAGAGCAGCTCGTCATCTAGGACATCATCAACACTTCCTGAGATTGAGGCAACTTCTGTGGCACAAAAAGAAAACCTCAGTTCCTGGTCAATCAGCCATGATCCTGCAAACAACTTGGACAACCAGACTATCTTTTTTTTTTACCGCAGTGCAGACGGCTGACAGAGAATACAAATGTAATAACCTCAAGATAAGTGAGGTCCATCTAATTTGACAGCACATTTTCAAATGATCTGGATATTAAAATTACATTTTTTTTTAGGTAAAGACCATGTATCTGTAGTATCAAGCATCAAAAACCGTCAAGTACTGCTCAGACTCTCTATCTCTTTATTCATTCTTTGATTAAATACTTGAAAAAGTTTTTTGCCTCGTGGGGACAGAACTTCACAACATGGTATTTTGACCTTGTAAATTGATACGTGTAACGTCTAACCACATTTTGCTCTTTCGGCCCTTTAGCTGCTAATTGCTCCACTTCATTCACCAGCCAGTCATTAGCTTTGTCTCAGTAAGTTTCTTTTCTTTTTTGCTTGCTGGAATCAGGTTAAGCGAGAACCATGAGACTGAACTAAACAATGAAATGAAAATGAAATGCTCTGTAGTAGGGCTGCAACTAACGATTCATTTGACACTCGATCAATCAATTGTTAATTGGATAAATGACAAAAGCTACATTTGACCCTTTCCAGCAGTTAAATCAAAAAGCAAATTCATCTCTGTGCACAGTGCTGTTTCTATATGTATTAAAGACATCTGCAACCTAATTATGATGATAGATCCAGTTTCAGGGTCTCTACAATATAATTCTGACTAATCATAATCCAAGTATAAGATGTGTTACGTGCTGTGATGTGTTTTCTCCCTGCTCTCTCTCCCCAGTCTCCCTTTTCCCTGCAGCTGCAGTGTGAGTGTGCAAGTCTGGGCACAATCACCAATCAAGGCCACGGTGGTTAAGAGGCAGAGAGAATCAGACACCCAGCCCCAGTGGGCCCAAGGACAGCATTTGAGCTGAGTGTGTGTTAACTTTGGCGATCTCTTTCATGCATGCTGTTGTTGTTGTTAGCGTGACCATTTAGTTTCTGTTAGGTTCTGGTGAGTTAAACTATTAATGCTGATTTGTCGGTGTCGCTTTCCTTTTTAGAACGTTGTTTTGAGTTTGTTAATAAATTACTCTTTTGTACATTAATAAAAGGCCATGTTTCTCTTTCCCTGGGTTATTTATATTGTTACTCCCCTCATCCCTGGACTTAAATTGGAGAATGTAACAGATGTCTTCAATTCACCTAAATTCAAGATCCTTGAAATAAGTTTCAACTAGTCAGTATGGTGTTGTGGATTCAATGAACACTAGTTATCACCAGTTAGAATTAAATTGTAGATAACTGAAACTAAAATAACATAATATGAACAATTCAAGTGAATTGTATATCTATACTGAGAAACCCCACACAAGAGGATTTTAAACAGGATAAATGATATTGTTATGAAAGTCAGAATGATGTTGCATATAGCTTATAAAACATT
The DNA here is from genome assembly GCF_024713975.1 of Paralichthys olivaceus. NCBI lineage: Eukaryota > Metazoa > Chordata > Actinopteri > Pleuronectiformes > Paralichthyidae > Paralichthys > Paralichthys olivaceus. The sequence goes on along the minus strand of NC_091113.1, from coordinate 17,047,129 downwards.
TTTTACTAGTCACAGTAAAAGTACTCGAACTGATGTTAGTCGATGATAGTCAAACTTGGTGAAGAAAAGTCAGTGTGACGGAAGGTGTCTCATCAGTCTCTGTCACTCACAGCCGAACAGCTGCACTGAGCTGAATCCATCTCTGTATTTACACAAAACTTTGGACTGCAACATCTCCCAGCAGATTATTTCTGTGTTTTAGAAAATAACCGCTGTGGAGCAATCACAAAATTCAGTTTTGTGTTTTTGTTTCACTGCCTTGTGTTAACTTTCTGCGCTCGCTCTCTTCATTCAGCGTACAGGTCTCTCGACCTACCCCCCGGTTGAGCCTCAGAAGCGACAGTTTTTAAAAGAGTGTTGATATTTTTCATTAAATCCTCAAAGAAAACTTGTACAAAGCTGATTTCACAGCAGCACATCACTTCAGTAAAGTTTTATTTCAGTGTGAACTGAAGATGTTTAAGATTCCCCAGTAAATGGAGAGAAGGGGAAGAAGAAGCAGAAGAAGAATGGCTCCAACATCCTCTCTTATACATACCACAGTGATGTGCTGTTGTTGCAGCCCTACTCTGTAGTGTTGAGGACTAGAGAGTTGGTAAATAAAGGGTTTGTTACTAAGAGAGATTCTTTTCCTTTAGATATTCATTTGACAAAAATATTGTTTTGTGTAACTACCAATGTATTGACAACCATACAAAGACTCGTGCAATTGCAAGTATGCTTTTAATTACAAAGTTGAGGGAAACAATGACACCAACTACGACCTGTTGACTGGGGCCTTCCTGTCTTCGCTCAACTGACACTATTAAAATATAAATAAAGGAGTTCAAAATCAGCATTTGTCTGTGCCTGTGTAGTTTTGCTGCATTTGTTGTGAGGGGTAATGGAAACTGCAATCAGTGTTCCACATTTTTGTTAAACTTCTGTTTCTCTGAGGCGAACGGTCCGTTTCCTCTTCTGCTTTTATGTAATACACTTAACCTGCTGACATCCTACAAACTGCCATTTTATCTTTATCTATCCTTCCAGCTCAATTTAGGTTAGGTCACTATATGTCCCTTTTTTTTTATTATCTTTACTACTGCAGTGAGTATGTGGTGACAGTGGCCTGTTATTTAGTCCCCAGTTGACCTTGCTCCCCATCATCGGGTAGATGACGTAACTGTCTCCTTATTAGAGTCCGTACTCACCTGACAAGCTGATACAGGAGAGACTAAGCTCTGACGACGCTCCTATCACATCATCCTGTGAGACAAAAAGAAATGAAGCTGTCAAAGCAGCTGGAGGATATATTTTAACTCCTCAGTCAATGACAGGATCAATATTGAGGCCTCTGTCCCCCGGCCTTCTGATATAATTGATATGTCACTTTGACAAAAATCTCATGGTTTTCATTTCTAATAATGATGGCTCAGTTGTCATCTCATTGACAAATTACCCTTTTGGACCAATGATTCCAAGAACTATTGAACCAGAGGAAAATATATTAACCCGATTCTAAGGTTAAGGTTTGTCTCCCTGATAATTTCATGATTTAGAATGAACAACTTACACTGATCACATAATTATATCAGAATTGGATCTGAAGGATAAGACCCTTTTCTGTCTGACAAGAATAAATTCTGTGATTATCTTACTCTTTGCCATAAAATGAGACTTTAAAGATATTTGTAATGGACATTAAATACTGACCTCAGGTTAAATACAACACTACAAAACACAGAGTACAATTTACAACGCAGTTTCAGTCACTAATAAGAATTCACTTGGTTTAGCGGCTCACCAGCATCCTCTGCAGGCAGCCCAGATTGTCACCCTCAGTCTTTCCATTCACCACCTCCTGGAAGCTGACAGCATGGTCCTGCCGAATCAGCTCCTCCCCTATATCTACAGTCTAGGATGGACGGTATTTTTTATTTTTGTTTTTACACGGTGTACGAAAAAAAAAGACAGGGTGAGAGACTTTCCAAACAAATAAACACAGGTATGACCAGTAATAAAAAGCGATCTGACCTTGCCCTCACTGTTGACAAAGAGCTTAACACTGGGCCAGGAGGACAGCTCAGAGTGAGAGTAGCTGCACAGTTTGGCCTGCAGGGGTTTCCAGGAAGCACAGTAAGTCAGTTGATCGAACTCATCGAGGGCAGCCTCAGTCCACGTCTCCCCTAAACAACAACAACAGGGGCGGATCAGAAAATATATTTTAAAAAAGTTTGGACTTTCACTTGAAATTCAGAATCATGCCTTTTATAAACTTGAATATATTTATTATACTTATTCACATGCCTGTAGGATGAAGGTGCTGTATTAAGATGATGGTTTTACCTTTTGGTCTCACTCCTGCTAAGTTGCACTCAATAGCTTGGAAAGGTAAGCTGAGGAAATCACTCCTGAAAGGTTAATGTAGCAAAAGCAAAAGCGGTTAATAATTTAGCTCTTGCAATTTTCTCTGATGCCATGAACAATAATGTGCTCTCTGCAGCTGCATTATAGAACATCAGAACCCTCACTGCTGCTAGTGTGTGTACACAGTTATATCGAGCGGTGGAGAGGAAGTTTGTGCTGACAGACGCCTTGAAAAAGTAGGTATCCAATCAACCCTGAGCTGCATGACTTGGACTGTGGGAGACGGCCGGAGTACGTGGAGAAAAGCCATGCAGACACAACCACCGTGTCTCACTTCAGAGGCCGCATCCTTCGCAGGACCCGGTCTACGCAGCAGACGTCGGCTGCATCCTTCGCCGACTGAACCGAAATGACAGAATGGTCTTCTTATTGCGTTACCAGCTTGTCCAGCAATGTCGCCTAGTTCTTCTGCTGATTAAAAACACTTTAACATGTATACCGTTGTTCAGGTAGTACTTTATTTAAAAAAGTATCCTTCCAATGTTTTCGCCTCGCTTGCTGCCACATTACCTCTTCAAAATAAAAACGTTTGTCACTGAAGCGCAATGAGTTATGGGATCGGTTGGGCCGGGAAGGATCGTACTTTGCTCGCGGGTGGAAGGACACATTCGTCAGCCACATTTAAAGGAGCCTTCTAATTGGGACCGTCTCGTCACGCCGCTTTGACACAAACGGTCTTCAAATACAGCCTCCAGAGGATGACACGGCTAAGGAAAATACAAACTCCACACAGAAAGGCCCCGGCCAGTCGACAGATTCCATCGAAGAACCTTTTTGTTGTGAGTGCTGATCGCTGTTCCACTGAGCCACCCACACACCCGTATTATATTTGGATAGAAATATGTCTTGGAGACATACCTTACACCTAAACAGGAAGTTTGAAATGTGTCTACAGTATTGCAACTAACATGCATTGTATCTTCTGGAGAATTAATCAGAATCACTTTAAAGAGTCTATGTGATCAAAAAGACGCTTTGTTCAATTGCAAGTTTTGGACGTTTTTGATAGTATGTTGTACTTTGATGCAGGACGTTGGTGAATCTCATATAAATTGTTCAGTGGGGGAATACTCAATCATCTTCTAAATTAAATATTTATGGTCTGGTCTACACTTGATATACAACACAATAATGCATTCGTCAAGGTGCTGAGTTCAGATACATTTTCAATGCAGGTGATATATTACTGTGATGTCCAGGATTTTCTCACCTCATATGGCGGAGGCTGTCTCTGGGCAGCTCCCCGTTGTCCCCGAAGTCAACAAAGTAAATGTCCACTAGTCCAGAGCTCAGAACTCCCAGCACCCTGGCCCTGTTCCATGTACCGTGGTCTCGGTATGGAGCAGCCACAATGTCCCCCACCACAATGGTCTCGACCCTCTGCTCCTGTAGAATAGAAAAAGACAGACCGTTCCACACTGTGTTCAATTCTAGAACTTATTACATTGTAATTGTTTTGATCCGTATCAAAAAGTTTAAGAATGGCATAGGACATGTCCTCACTGTGGGGTTGCCACTGTTGTAGAAGCGGTTCATCTCCTCTGTCAGTTTGTCCAACTGGAGGGAGCGGACCCCCAGGATCTGGATCCAGAAGTGGTTTGGACTCTCCGACGCAGAAACATAAACTTCTAGATGTTCGTCAGGATGGAAGCTCAGGTCTGGGCTGGGAACTTGTCAACGCACAGAGAGAATATAATATATTCTTTGTATGATATGATCATGTTCAAGGACAGATAATAGTGGGGACGTTATAGTGAATGAAAAGTCTTTTCAGAACTCCATTACTAACTTTCAAACTTGGAGACTTCAGACAGTGAGTCTGTGGAGACACTCTCCTCCTCCACTTCCTTGTTGTCGGTGTTGCTGATTTTTAGCTCCTCCATCTTGTCAACATTCATTTCTGGTTCTCCTGTGGTTCCACTGGCATGAATGATCCCATTCTTCTCCGTCTGGGTGAAGGGACCATTGTTGTTTAAACCCACTGGTTCTTCTGTCTCTGGGATGTCTGCCTGCTGATGTATAACAGTGTGGCCACGTTTCTGGCGTAGAGCAGACGACTGTGAGATCTTCGTCCTCACCATCATGTCCTCTCTGACCTTTTCTAGAATCAGCTCCTGCAAACAGATCAGAGTCGAAGGAGTTACACTTGTTACCTCGGGCAAGGAGGGGTCAGTTTGTTTGTTTATCAGCAAGTGACGCAGTAACATTTATGGTGTCGAAATCTTTGAGTTCGTACAATTTGATATTTTTTTCTACTCACCTTGGCCTGTTTCACTTCCTCTTTGGTCCCAGTGATTGTAATGTTACCCTTTGTCGACGGACCATGTGTCTTCTCTTTGGAACAAGCCACTTTGGCCCCTGTGGTCCTGGTGATCACTTTCAAACTCTCCCCACCACGACCTGCAGCACAGGCAAGACATAAGCAACCCTTTTACCCTTCGGTCTCAAAATATTCCACGCAAATTTGCAAAAAGTAGATGATTCTGAGCTTTATTTTAACAACCAATCTAAGCACATGTTATAAGAGCATGGGGCAAAGTGCATTTAGTCCATCTCTAAATCCCTTCTTGCTAGTTTAACAGGGGAAAACTGGTCATTGCACCAGGTGCATGGTTTAAAAGAGTTGTATTTAGTCTCTTAATGAATCATGGGTGAGTTTCGGGTGTACCAAGCAATAAGCCAATCACAACCCTTTCCCTTACAAACCTAGGTGAGGCTGCACCACAGTGAATTGTTAAAAAAATGGTGAATTTACCAGGTAGTAAGACAGAACAAGCAGAGTGTAAGTTTACTGTAAGAGCATATTACCATCTTGATAATGATCCTCAAAATAAAAGTTAAATGCTGCACCACTGACTTAAGACCAATTATTTTTTTCACATTTACAATCCCCCTCTGCTGCGTTGAGATAGAAACCACAATTCATTTTCAAGATAAACACGACTATGGACGCTCAGACGGGCATTTGCTATTTAGAAAACATGGAGTTTTATTATTTCTGCCTTAATATTTTTGCATAAACTAACTGTAATTCTGTCTGATGGAGCAGACACCCTGCAAACACTTCATCAACACCAGGTTTGATGACGCAACGGCAGGAAATGGCAATTACATTGCACCTCCACCACAAAGCAACCACACTTACCGAGTATAAATTCATACCCTCACAGTGTTATAGAATACTTTATATGCAACCTAAAAGTTATATTTGTATAATAAACCATAGTTATTCAATGCATGTTAAGATGAGATTAACGTTACAAGCCAAATTTTGTTTTGGCGATATGCTGTATTACAGCCCTGCATGATGTCTGGTTCTGGATGTTGTCATGTTTGCTTGGCAGCGTATGCTGGTTGTCTGCTGCAGCTGGAACTCTGGTGAGAGCAGTTTTCAGCACAGATAGAACAACACAGATAAAACTGAAAACCCAGTTACTGAGCTGGTGATAATGATCTGTGGATTCTTTGTGAAACTACATGGACAAGTGATAACTTTCACTTTGTAGTAAGTCAACTGATGTAAATCGATGATAATCATATAAGATATTGATGGATGCAAGCTAATGGAAAGAATTGGAAAGTGGAATCAATCGCATCCACTTAAACATTTAGCAGCTACCTATTATACGTCCGAAGGCCGTCTGAGGAACCTCCAGAGCCACAGTGACCGGTTCACAGTCAGTGACCAGGTTCTCCAGGACACATCGGGCCACAAAGATCTGTTCCTTAGAGCCCTGCAGCAGGAAGCACACAGCCCCGGAATCTGACAAGACCCTCACATGAGCTCCAGACTTCTGGGTCACCTGGAACAGACAGAGAGAGCTGATTGAAATCACTGATTTCACATATTCAGTCAGACTTGCTTTATATGGTGAGATTTTAAGGTTTAAAAGTTTTGATTTGTAAGAATCATTAGGGGAGTTGCAAGTCTTTATATACTATCAGACTCACTGTCACTCAATTCAATTGAAATAGTAAAATAGGTCGGCGGTTCGATCCCATTCAACCCCATCTGCATGCTAGGATGCTGAACCCTGAACGGCCCTGTGGAGGTGAGGGGGCTGGGAGAGCACCTTCACCTGCACCACAGAGGATCAATCAGCGCAGGTGAGAGCTGTGAGCTGATTGATCCTCAGGACAGAGACACAAGACACATGAGAGGTTACTGAGCTGAAAAGCAGAGGTGCCAGCTGAAAGTGCTGGCCGCTTAAGTTAATCATTTTGCATTAATAAAATGCTAAAAAGCAACAGAACCGTGTCTGGCTGTGTGTGGGAGAGCACCGTGGTCTATTGCTACAGGCCCCTCACAGAAATAAGTGCTGCCTATAGATGCACTGTATGAATGTGTGTGTAAATGGGTGAACGGCAAACTGTACTGTAAAGAGCTTTGAGTGGTCATCAAGACTAGAAAATCTCTATATTAATAGAAACTATTTACCATTACAATTGCAGATTTTCCTTAGAGGACATGATCTCATCGATATATGCATAAAACAAGACAACATGAAATCTCTTAGAACCCCACCAGAAAAGGATAGAGGGTGTTGAGTGTCAGAGATATTACTTTTGAGACACTTTCGCCTCCACCGAGGGGGTTACAGGAAAACTACAGGACAGATTACCATGAAACATGGTGGAATGATGCAGGATGGGTTAGGATTTGGCAGATCTAGGAATTTTCTTACACAAAATCTTAGGTCGTAGCAGGGGTGGTTACACATAAAGGTGCACGAACATTGCTTTCACACGCAACAGATTCTGAGTGACAGGCACACAGACTAACTAATCTAAGAGAAGAACTTTCGTGAGAGAGAGAACTCCATTGCATGCCACACACACAACTGAAACTAAAACTGTGAAGTCTGAAACTCCACGTAGACAGGAAATGTGTGTGTGTGCAGCAAACAGTGCTCCAAATAGCACTATCATGAAACTGTTGCAACACAAATTAGAACATGGCAGACCACCATAGCCTAGATTATTAATGGCTGCTTTAACATGGTGAGATAGGGCATTAGCCCTGATGGAAGTAAGTGCTCTCTGAGCCATTCTAGTTTTTCTATCTTGACAAACTTGGATGACCAGTTGATAAAACAATTACTTGGTCTACATAAAATTATTCAGTTACACATTTTTCTAGCAAAATTCCAAACATTTGATAGTTTGGGCTTCTCAGATGTGAGGATTGGATGTTTTTCTTTGTCGCATATAACAGTTAATTTTGTATATTCCAGTTTAAGATACTTCTTGGACTTAAAGTTTCACTGTGTAAGATTTAAGTGAAAGGGATCTATTGGCAGAAATTTAATGCAGAATAATCTTCATGATGTTTTCACTAGTTCATTTCATCTAAATTATATGAATTGTAGTTTTCTTTACCCCAGAAAAGACCCTTTATTTTTTACATTAGTCCAGACTGGACAAACTAAACACCTTTTGAGTTTTTATGACAACTGAAGCTGCCACAGGTTCTTTTTCATGTTTGGAAGGAGAGGGTGAGGTGAGGGGTGTTCAGCTGCAACATGCAACTTCACCACTAGATATCACTAAATTCTACACACTGTACCTTTAAGAAATAATTTGAAGATCACATTCGGGACTCTATCAGTTTAATAGATGACGATTTTAAGTGACACTCTGTATGCAGCACCACAGAGTTTGATATTGCATTCATATAATATTCACATTCAAATTGTTATTTGTGAATATGGGCTATGCAAATAAAATGATAAGAATAAATGATAAGACTGAACTCAGGCCAGAAAGCTGACAGAAAGATTTACAGCTTCCTAATTCAAAGTTTAAATCGATTTTAGAAGCTATTCAAAAGTCCAGCGCTTTTTAACTGAGCATCAGATATTGAAGAACTCACCATTTCCAAGAACTTGGCTTGGTATCTCGACATGTTCCTATAAACTTCTACAGGAAGTGTCATCTTTGATGTCTCAATGTTGGGCTCCTTACCTGTGCAAACACATTCACAGATGTAGTTATTTATCATTTATACACACATCAGGGTTCTAACAATAACTCTTAGCAGCAGATACCCACTGTTGTTGGTGCTGCTTATGTGGCGATAGACGATGTAGCCCACCGTGGCCCCAACAGAGAGCCCTGCAGCCAGAGCCACCATTTTCCCTGAGCTTAGGGAGCTCTTGTGACCCTCCTTCACCGCATCCATGACGCGCTGTACACCCAGCGGGAGGCTCCACCTAAACACAGACATGACACAAGTCTCCTTCCATTGCTGGCGTTAGGACTACGAATGTCCTGCACGTTGTCTTTCTATGTCCAGTCCTGTTTTATCAACCTCTGTCTATGGAGTCTTTACAGGAAGTCAGCTGTCTTTTATACCTTTTGAAAAAATGTGAAAATGAACATCACAGCAAACCAGATGAACCTGGTGGTGTCATGAACAATTCTCGTGTGTGTTGTTGGCTTGCTGGGCAGCTGTACAATCATGCAGCACAAAAAACTTAAGCATCAGCAAGCCTAACATTTTAAACTGTAAATCAAGTTTTGTCAAACATTTTCATAATCAGACCGATTATTAATTAGGTTTCTCTGTGGAACCACAACTAATTAGATGGTGCAAGGGTATGGGCATATTTTCTTCCTTGTGTTAAATGTTAATGTATTGTTTTTATTTCATGAACTTCAAAAAACGACCCAGTATCTGTGTCATGTGTAAACTATATATACAGATAGACTACACATGTCCCCACTCCCTTCCACAAAATATATTTCAGTTACAGGTGCTGCCATTTTGTGCTGGTCATGTCATTTGAAGCCACACTATCTAGTTCCTGCGCTCGACATATTGAGGGTCAGTTTCAGATGTAAATCAGGATGTCTCAACCCAATATTAGCATCAAATCACTTATTAACCAAACTTATCAGACACACGAACACTTAAACATACCTAAGTGTGATGAGAGCTACTTAAAATGACAGAAACCATCTTTCAGAATTTTCTTTTTTGGTTTGGTCCATGTCCCATTTGCTGACATGGAGGGGACGGGTTTATAATCAGTACTACAGTCATACCTACACTACAGTGATCCAGTTGTTTTGGCTTCACTTTAGGGAGCTGTCATTTTATCCACGTTTATATAGAGTCATTCTTTACCTTGAGAATTGATCTTAAAAACAATTTATATCAATTGAGTAGTTTCTCTGAGGCTCTTGGTTGTGTTTCACAAGCTTCATCAGTAGATGGCATTTGCTCAGCTATCACAGATATTAAAGTTTAAAAATATTCTGAGCACTGATAAGGTCTTAATGTTCACTCATGATCTTTGAAACAGTGGTGGAGTAACCATCTTTGTGTGATATGATATTGAAACTGAACTGCACAGTCATTGGTGAGAACGAAACTGACTGTTTGACATTTGTGATTCTATAACTGAGATGATTTACTGAACTCAATAATTGCAAGTATCCCAAATTCCTCAGAGTGCAGGAGATTCTTACATTAACGGTCTCACTATCTCAGACTGTGTCATTTGCAAGATTGTCAATCATCAAAAAAAAAGAAATAAACATGCACAAGCAGTCACATACACAGTATAGTCCTCTAAATGCTTAAACATTTAGTGTATACTGTACATACCCACACAGCACTGCGCCTGTTATAAATGCATAAAGCATCTGTCCTGACTCTGCCAGCAGGACTTAATGCACTGTAAGCTGCTGCTGCTGCAAACACTTGAATACTCTTTACTGTATTTGGGCGACCTCCAGCCATTCCACTGATCACTGAATACTTGCACCAAATTCTTTCGGAGGCTTTTCACGTGACGCTGCTTAAAGCTGCAACTTGCACGCAGAAACAGAATGCAGTGGAGGCAAGCCAACAGCAAAGAGTATTGGGACCACGCAGCACCGGGGGAGCACACAGCACCACCATGCAGATGCGTGTCTCACTGGGAAAAGAGGGCTCTGGGGCTGTAGTTGAGAAACACGTGGGACCTGGACACACCAACGTCCATCTCAAAAGAATCGTGACAGTAAGACTCAAGTCTTCTCCGATCCTGGCTCTGTTTTTTGTGAGCATCCAAGTTCAAGACTACTGACAGAGAGAAGGGGAACAAAGTAGCATCATTTCAGCTCATTGCACGGCAGCAAATGGTCACATAGCACTCTGTTGCACATTTCAGAAGAAACCATAGCAGACTGACTTACTTAGTACAGTTCTTCACTGAAGCCGGCAATACAGGCCTAGCATAACACAACAGGAAGACTGATCGCTTTCTTGAATCTTTGCCAAATTCAATCTTTCTTTATTTCTGAAAAATCAACACATATCTTCACAGAAAACTTCAGACTTTCTGCAATTGTAACTGTTTCGGGAAGATCAAGCAAGCAGCATGATGTTCTGCTGTTCAATTACTGAGTGGAACCATCGGGATGATTGGTTACCACCACCAAAACATTACGTTTGGTTTTCTAGGGTGAAATTATTTCACACACTTTATTTGGATGCAGTGACTGAGTTTGGCCCTGTGTCGAAGGTGTTAGCAAACAAGTTACTGGGTTATTCACAGTGAGATTTCAACTTCCGCTGGATCAGATCACATTGAACCGTTGTTCTCTTTATGCACACAGCAAATCAATAAATATGAAATCACAAAAAAAATGTTTCATCCTTAAATCCCAAACAAAGCTGATGTGCATAATCAACAGCCACTTTTTAGCATTACCCCAAAAAGTTACATTTCAAGATTTCCAAATATAAATGTGATATGTCGTAATCAGGAGAGACAATAAAGGATCATTCTGCCAAACATCACCTGATGTCAGTGACACTTTCATATTGTATGGTTCCAACAAGTGACCTGTCATCACTGTGTGAAGAACAGCTGGTAGTCGTAGAGTTAACCCACTAGCACATGTTCTCTGTTCTCAGGTAGCTTCACACACTTGAAGCCTCACATGGACTTGATCGTGACGTCTCCTCAGACCGACCAAACATCACCCCCTGACAACTCAGCAACAAATACTGGTTCCACTCCAACGATGACAGTTGTTTTGTCAAAGCAGTGAGCCAGCAAACATGTCTACAAATATAAATATATGTCCTGCATCCCAGGTGGACACTTCTACATCCGCTGACCTGTCAAGACACTCTCTCCTCCAGGTTGCTATCTTTAGCTAGCTGCCGGTTGACGCAGGACACTCAGAGATCCAGTGAAATCAACCGAACATCATTACAACGCACGCAAACAACACACCGCGTGTACGTTATCTGCACTGAGCGTGGTGCTGTGGTGGAGCGTGACACTCACAGACGAACCCTCCCTGTCTTTAGACTCGACCTTCTCCTCCTCCTCCACCTTCTTCTTCTGTGGCGACTGACTCTTCTTCCTCCGTGTTTACTGGAGGTTGACATAACCCCGCTCGTGGGCGCATTACCGCCTCCTAAAGGACTGGAGTGTGAGTCAGAGGGGGGGGGTTCTGCAGGGAAAGTGAAATTATGGTGTGATTAAAAACCAAGACAGGAAAACAACAATGCACATTTTTACGCAAAGCCCTCTTCTCATTTTTTCATATTGTAATGAGGATGCAGACACGTGACCCGGGCAATCAGAGTAAATATTTCAAAACAAAGGTCAAGAGAATAGAAAAGTAATGTTACGTCAGGTGCATTAAAAAAAATCACATTGCATCTATTCAGACATAAACCTTTCATTTAATTTCAGTGTGCCAAGAAAATATCCCCCACCACCATCACACCAATTCAATTCAATTCAATTTTATTTATATAGCGCCAGTTCATAATTTACATTATCTCAAGGCACTTTACATTTAAAGGTCAAGACCTTAAAACAATATTAACATAGAGAAACCCAACAGTTCCCACAATGAGCAAGCACAGGCGACTGTGGAGAGGAAAAACTCCCTCATTAACAGAGAGAAACCTCTGGCAGAACCAGGCTCAATGTGGGCGGTCATCTGCCTCGACCGGTTGGGGTGAGGAAAGAAAAGTAAGGGGGGAGGAAAGGAGAGATGGGTGGAGAGCGGGGGAGAGAAGAGAGAGATGAGGTGGAGAGAGAGAGACCGGTAACAATTTGGCACCATCAAAATCAAGGCTAACCATAACAATAACAATGTATAGATCTACAACATGACTAGATATATTAATAAATTGCTGAGTTCTTGTAATAAATGAAGACAATGGTGATGGTGGTCGTTGTGGTCCACCACCACCAGCCTGAATCGTTGATGCAAGGCAGGATGGATCCATGCTTTCGTGTTGTTTACGCCAAGTTCTGACCCTACCTATCTCAATGTCACCGCTGAAATTGAGACTCATCAGACCAGGCAACGTTTTTCCAATCTTCTATTGTCCAATTCCGGTGAGCCTGTGAATTGTAGCCTCAGTTTCCTGTTCTTAGCTGACAGGAGTGGCACCCGGTGTGGTCTTCTGCTGCTGTCGCCCATCTGCTTCAAGGTTCCACGTGTTGTGCGTTCAGAGATGGTATTCTGCATACCTTGGTTGTAACGAGTGGTCATTTGAGTTACTGTTGCCTTTCTATCATCTCGAACCACTCTGCCCATTCTCCTCTGACCTCTGAAAGTTAACTTAATGTTAACTTACGCCCGGGCCACACTGCCAGCATGTCTGCTGATCACACAGGGAGCATAGGCAGTGTGGTCCCAGACTGCTCAATTAATAAAACTGAGCTGTACGTAAACACATAGCTGTCTGCTACTTTACATGAATATGACAAATGTGAGTGATATAAAGAGGAGACTGAAACTGCGACTTGTGGGTTTGAATGAGTTTATTGCAACGAACTAACCAGACACTTCCAAAGTCACGTCAGGGTGCACATGCAAATACTCACACACTATACGAGATGTCAATAATTATAGTTTGAAGAAGTGTTGTCTTAGACACTGCTCGATGGATGGCGGGCCCTAAGCCCATATATCTTTTGCCAAACTGTGGTAAAGTTTGTTTGACACAGATAGTCTCAAACATACAGAGTAAAGACCCCTTATCTCTGTCCAATGATTTTGTAGACAACCACACAGTCTGAGTTTCTGAGCTCTGCCATGACTTTTGTCCTCTGCCCCCTCTGGAAAATCATGAAGGCGTTTGGTGTCTTCTTGACCCATGGCCTTCTCTTTTTCTCCGTCTATGGTAAAACAGAGGGAGATCATGAATTTCCGCTGTGTTAAAACTAAGGAGAAGAACAACAATAAAGTTTATTAGGATCTTGGAGCATAAATCAATAATAAAACATATGAAATATAAAGTGACTGTGTAATTTTGTCGGACTGACTGACTGTGAGGTGTGGATGTTCACTGGAGGGACATCAGAAGCGAGAGGAGGAGTTGCATTGACCAGAATCCTGTAAACCACCTCTCTATCCCTACACAATCGGGATGACACATTGCTGACTTTTTATTTTGGCCTCAGTCCGCCCTGAAGCTAAAAGGCTGCTTTTGTTGAATACTAAGCGTTTTGTTAATAAATACATCAGTGGATTTAAGAATTGTTCACTGCTGCTTCTTAGGAGCTTGTGTTGTGTCTCTTCCTCCCCTCGAGGGAACATAACCTATGAATAACGTCCCTTCTAGGCAGCCATCGCTCAAACTGAGCAAAGCATGTATAGAGTATGCACGGAGTATGTGAGGACACCACTGTACCTCGAGATGCTTATGCCACTGGGATGGGCCTTCTGCAGGAACCAGGTAGGGTGTATTCTACTGCACCTGTCTCCTCTCTGGAAGCAACACACAAGCTATGTGAAAGTGGGGAGAGTTTGGCCCAGTTTCATGTGACTGAAGTCCCTGAGGATCATGTAGAAAACTCTGGGATGTTACAGTGTAGGATGTCACATTCAGTTTGGGGAAGGGGGTGTAAACAACAACCAACATGGCAGATGAAAGCTCCTTGGGAATGTAGTATGGACATATCCCCATAGTTACCGTGTCAATGTCTGGGCCACAGAAATGTTGCTTTTCAGTAATGTGACCAAGTGTTGTCAACATAATCCTAAATGAGGGTCTGTGGGGAAGTTCTAGGGTGTGTTAGAATCGACCAGTTTGCTAAGGAAGGTTCTTAAAGGCTCAGTGTGTTGATTTTATTGACATCGAGAGGTGAAGTTTCATGTTGCAGCTGAATACTCCTCATCTCACCCTTCCCTTCCCAACATGAAAGAGAACCTGTGGTGAACTTCAGTTGTCACGAAAACTCAAAAGGTTTTAGTTTGTCCAGTTTGGACGACAGAAAAAACACGACGGCCTCCACAGAGAGGGCCCCCCTCCATGTAAATATAAGGTAAACTTATAGTTCACAATATCATCTTGAAAACATAAATATAAATACTATCATCAGAACTATATCCAAAAATAAAAGTCAGTTCAATCCCCAATTGTGGAATGCACACAAAAAAAGATTTTCCTCCACTTATGTTATGTTTTCTCCAATAATATACTCTTACGATTATATTATTATTTCAACATTTCAGTCCTGTTTGTTTTACTTCCATTTTCAATTAAATCTATTCGGTTGTTATTTCCTGTGAGTATCTGATGGTTAAATTTTCTGAAAACACCTTTTGTCAGGACTTTTGGACAGGAAACTTTACTATAACTGTCAGTGCACAGCCTACAGTACAGATTACCGTACAATCTGTTCAAATCTTCTCCATCATCTTTCCTTGACTTCATGACGGTTTCCATCACGATGCAGGAATAGTGTTTCAGAGAGGAGATCGTTTGGACTTTTGGGTAGCTGCCCTAGTTTCGGGGAAAGGGAAATAGATGTAGGTCTGGGAGCAGGAAGAAAGTCTGAGAAAAATCTGCTCGACAGGTGGCATATGACAGAAATCATAACGGTCTTCTGTGATCGGCCACTGGAGCACACCCACTTTCGGGGCATTCACTTCAGCCGGATACAGTTGTAGTGAAGCCTCTCTGTATTATTAGAGCTCTATTGCCACTAGACTCTGATCTGATCTGTGAAATATGCTAACATTAGATCTTTAATCATTCGTTATACAACAAATTTTGTTTGTATGTAGCTCTTGATTATCGTTTTAATCAAACTGATATGAGAAAATGTTCAATTACAGAGAATGTAATCATGAACTCACAGGACATGCAATCTCCTTGTCTTGATGACTATTGACCGAAAATGACCATGGACGACATGTCTCCTCCTCCTCTCAGTCTATAAAATGAGGCCACAAGATCTCGGATATGTATACTGCCATGTTACGCTCACAGCATGATTTGGAGCCAGAGTCTTTGCAGTAACGATCGTGGTGTGCAGCCACAGTATTGAGGTCCTGCTGACACACTCTCATCCAATCATAACTCAATCTCTGCTGTCACTTATGGCATGTTACCCCAGCATCATCACTTGAATATACATCACAACTACACAATACTGTAACTTTTTAGTTTAGCCAATGTCCCATCTGCTAACATGGAGGAGGAGTTTATGACCTATACTGGATCATGGCTGCTTTAAGATATACTTTTATTGTCACGTTTAACACTTTTACACGCATACATGAAATTGTTCTCCGCATTTAACCCATCCAGTTGGCACCTGGGTGAAACACGCATAGAAGCACACACTGACAGATGTCTATAATGAAGAGATGTACACACATATACATGAGCGGTGGGCTGCTGTTGCCAGCGCCCGGGGAGCAGATGTTGGGGGAGGCAGTGCCTTGCTCAAGGGCACCTCAGTAGTTATTATTGATTAGTTTTACAAGTTGAAAGTTCTTTTCCAGTAGTACGTCATCCAATCACACACTGGAAATGAGCAACGTGATTGGCCTAAATCCAATTAGATTTAAGTTCTGACAGGTTGGTAGTTTAAGTCCACGTGATGTAATCAGTATTTCCAGCTACAGTAGTAAAACCATCCCTGGGTGGGCTTGAACCACCAACCTTTCGGTTAACAGCCGAACGCGCTAACCGATTGCGCCACAGAGACTTCCAGGTCATGGATCGTGGTTGCCAACACTGCCATGGCCCTACCTGACATCCACCACTCTTATTATTATTCGTCATAATTCTACAACATTAATATTAACTTGCATATTATTGTAGCATTGTTATAACCCACCACTATATATATTACCACCACTGCTAACCACGGCTACTGTAATCATTGTCTTTCATTGTAATTGTACAATATGTTTCTGTTGCTTTGTTCTGTACACGTGACATCCATTGCACGTCTGTCCGTCCTGGGAGAGGGAACCCTCCTCTGTGGCTCTCCCTGAGGTTTCATCCAAACCAAAGTGTTTTTTTGTGGGCAAGTTTTTCCTCTCTCGAACCGAGCGTCTAAGGACAGAGGGTGTCACTGATTGTAAAGTCCTCTGAGGCAAAATGTGTTTTGTGAATTTGGGCTATACAAATAAAATTTGATTTGATTTGATTTGATACTGCAGCCAGTCACCAGGGAATGGTCCAGGTGTTTTGAGGGGCTGGCATGCCGTCTATCTTTATAGAATCTATGATTATGAGCCCCGACTGACAAGTTTCGCAGATGGCCAGAACGATGACAGGCTGTATCACCATGTATCCCTCATACTTTTTATGTAAATAAGAAAACCAGAGGAATGATTTGTAGCATAGGATACAGAAACAGTATGGTGTTCATGAGAACAGAGAAGAATGAAGAATGTAGGCATCTTATTATGTGACAGCCGGAGCAGCAGCCACCTCATTAGAGTGCAGGAGATCCCTTACACCAGGAAGGTGATGATACACAACTTTATGAGCGCCTGACACTCGGATGGCTTCGAGGGCCTCGCATGATCACACAGTAAACGAAATGAAAACTCACAGGAGTCGTTAGTATTCATGGCGGTCTATGTCCTTGTAACGGCGTGGAATTTTGTTTTTATCTCATTGAAGGATCTCATCCATTATTTAGGATGCAGACACGAACCAACAGACGCTCCTCAATAATTCCTGCAGAGCTTGACTGCCTCTGCTGCTCATTCACTTACCCACTTTCTCTCCTCCTCTTCCTCTCTTTTTTTAATGACTGTTTTCTGTTTCCTCGGCTGCTTGCTCTCTAATTTTCTTCAACAGGCATGTGTCTGGTTAACCTCCGCAGGCTTCGGCATACAGAGCAGTGGGTGATGAGTACACACATACTGTATATGCTTAAAGTCTGAGAGGTGCTAGAAGAAAGCGGGTGATAGAATCAGACAGAAATGTTAAGTTGCCTTAGATGAATATGTTATGTGGAAGCCCGAGTGGGTCCCTGTCATTTGTTAATTTCCTGCCAGGCTGCTGTTTTATTCATGTCCTACATGTACATACTTCAAATGTGTGATGTTTGCATGCAGCTGCAGAGTGCGCGGAGGGACTGGTGGTACAATCGCACTGACCCCCTGTTGACTTGCACACATGCAGCCTCCAAATCTCCCATGCGGCTGCATTGGCATTCTGCTCTGTTCCCTGAGCCTGCGCTTTTCACACCCAGAGGAAGATTATCCGTGATCCAAATGTTAATCAGTGGACTTATGAGATAAGATTGTCATTATAGAATGTGCAACATAGCCATTCTTTACACTTTGTGACTAAAGGTATTACAGTGATTTCATTTGCATGTAAACGCATGCCAATCCCGAGTCCATGTACTTGCGTGAGCTGAACGAGGGGTGGCAGTGTTGGATTAGAGAGGGCTGCTTGGTGCACCGAGGGCTTTCTCTTATGCATTTACCTGATTTGTGATGATTGAAAACATTCCAAGAAAAAAAAAAACATATGTGTAACAGTGACAGGCTGTTTGATTATATCTACAAAGTCTTGTGTGAATGTCCAAAATGATTGAAGCCTAAAATGTGTCTCCTTGGAGTAAGAATCATCAGGGCTGGAGCACTTACAGTAGTTGTGAGGCAGGTATGTACTGACCACAGTGCTCTCTGACATACTCCGCTTATTAGACCCTCAGCTCTTTGACTGGAGTCTCCTTACACTTACAACAACTAGTCAGACAGCCGAGAGGAGAGAGGAATGCACTGAAACAAAGCCAAGCACAATGTTTACCAGCCCTCTTTCCCTTTTGAAAAAGGGAAGCTTGGAATCCACGCTCTCTTGTTGTCAAAGCATGAGACTTCAAGGAAAGGCAGGAGATTTATAGTGCTGTTTTTTTCCCCCTCTTTCTTTCTTTCAAGTGTTTGCCCTTGAATGAGCTCAGGTGTACTTTGAGATTTTATTGGGATGCGGAGAGGAGGAAGGTCAAACCAAAATAAAGACTTTCTTTCAACCTAATTTGCAGCCTTTTTGCTCTCTCCATGTTAATGCATCTGGAACCACGTTCAGCTTTAATTTCCATGCCACCGTGCGAGCGCTTCTATCTGTGTGTTGGTTGATCTGATGTGACGTTTCCAGAAAATCAATTATTTAATGTGCGGTCTGCTTATTTCCCTTTCAACTGTTTATTGGGTTTTTTAGCAAATAATAAATAAAATAGAGACAAACAGACATGACGCAGATTCTTATCAACATGTGAACTGAGCAGGAATTTATAAAGGGAATTACCTTGAGCCAATTTCTCATTTCTATCACAGCAGTGAGTGAGTGCAGAAGTCAGTCCCTATGAGACATTATTTTCAAGGTTTTTATTTATTCAAATTCAGGCAGGTCAGATATAAACAGAGAAATATATACAAAAGTTTAATTAAATGCAAAATAAACAGATAATATATGGATAAAATGGGGAATAATGAAATTCGAAGACAAGGAGAAGTTCAATAGCATGTCAAATATAGGTTTAATATGTGGTGAGTGTTAACATGGTCTATAAAGGGCTGCCAGAGTTCATAACATGTTTCATCAAGGCAAGGAAGATTGGAGCTTTTGTTCGCTTCCGGTTTATTTCATTATTATTATCAGTATGTGTGATAGAAGGGTAACACATTTTATATTGTTTTATTTTCTATATCAATTATATTGAGGGCTGGTTATCACAGGGTCGGATGATAGACTGTATATAAAGATGGACGACGTTTGCACTTCCTCCCACTATTTCGTCATTTGGAGTAAGAGTCTGCCCAGTAGCAATCGAGGATGGAGCCACAAAATCGATACATGTGCTGGACTAATTGCGAGTCAGTCTCAGCTGTCAATTATGAAGTTTCATCTCATTTCTATAACATCAAATAACGAATTAAACCAAACTCAGCGGAAAATTACATCTACATGCATCAGGGGATGAGGAACTACCGTAAATGACGGAAACCATCTCTGGAGAATAATTCGAAGTAGACTTTGGTCCATGTCCCATCCACTAACACGGAGGAGACAGGGTTTATGACCTACACTGCAGCCAGCCACCAGGGGGCAATTGAGATGTTTTTGCCTATCTATTGGGCAGCGGTCATGCCCTCCATCTATGGGTGAGATCCTTCAGCCCTTTAGATTCATCAGGTCTACCAACAATGACCGATAGGGCTCGAAAATTGTTTTGGGAACATTTTCTTAAACTTGGGCAGCATGTGCCAGAACATATGTGCAAGTGAAGATGGAGACTGCCAACATGATTGCTGGATTTATACATTTCTTCATTGTAATGGGTGCAATAGAAAATGTATAAATGCAAAAGCCTGTGTCTAGCACAGACTGTGGAGTGTACAAGTGTTGTCGATGATTCTTCTGTGATACTCTTCAATCATTTGCTCGGACTGTTTCTAATGAGGTGGCTCAATTGTGAGCGTGCTAAATAATGGAAGAGCTTCTTTTAATCAGAGGGGTAGAAAAAAAAATTCCATTGGTGAACTATTTGGAAGATTATGTTTGACAAAGTTGCATACCTGGAGAAATTTGCAATTTGATTTAGATTGTTACTTAAATGTATAAATGATACCAAATATACCATCATTAAAAAGCTCTTTGAAGAAGTGAAAGTCTCTCCAATGCTACAACTGAAAAAAAAAGCACTGGAGACGGAATGCAGCAGAGACAGGATACAAAAGAAAAAGCATTCCTTAATGTAATCCAGATATTATGCCAGTGTGAGATTATTGGATTATTTTTAGAATATGAACGTGAAGTGGGCAAAGGCAAAAAGTTTTTCAACTTAGAGCCAAACAGATAGAGCAGAAGGTTTTCACCGCGAGCAAGTGGGGGAGTTGATGAAAAAACTAAAATGAAAAAAAGCAAAGGAAAACAAATACCTCAGATTAAAGTGCGGTGCTGTACACGTGGAAGACGCCGACAAAGACGCCGAGAGAGCCTTTGGTGATAAGGGCCGACGCTGGTGTTGATGCGCTGTAAACAAAAACATGTGGTCTCCCGGCAGCAGAATTAATACATCACATCCTGCCTCTGCCTGCTGCTCCACCCCTCACCTGAACGCTCCGGAGATTTCTGTGTTGTTGGGAGCAAAGAATCTCCAGCTCATCAACAATTTACAGCATTTACAATGTGGTTAAATTAAATTAAAGTTGCCTGCTTTGATTTATAAATGAATATATCTGATGTGTCTGTTGTCCACAGCTGCTTTACTCTGTATGACAAGCTTCTCCTTCAGACTTCAGCTTTTTAATGGCATGAGGCTTTTTTCAAAACTTTGTCTGCAGCCCAGTTTGATTCTTGAAATGCCTAACGATGCTCATTCTGTCACGTTACATTTTTTAGAAGTGACAGGACCATTTACAATATTAGGTGGAGCAGAATTAAAACTGAAAAATCATCATTTTTAAATAGTAACAACATATGCGTCCTCATATCGTGCTGCTCTGCAACATACGAGGGTTTGTAACTTATCTTTACTTGATTATCCAGAGCTGAGTGCATCTTTAGTTGGCCTTACCTGCACCCCACCTGTTTATTTGGCTCCAACCTCTGAATTCTACCTCAGCGAACAGGATTTTCAGTCTCAGGAGCAGCTCTGAGTCCAACAGCTGTTTGTAAAATCAAAAACCCACTGTGCTCTCCCCTCTTCAGCTGTCAGTGTGTGTATTATATAGCAAGCACTACTCTGCTGTTGTGTCATGAACCTGAACCCCCAAGCATGCACCCGTATGTGTGTGTGTGTGTGTGTGTTTTGGGATGCAGGGATCTAGACACTGTGTTTGGAGGCTGTCATGAATAAGTGATGACATGAAGAGACTGCTCTCTGGGACTTAGTGGTATTACAATGCAGTAAGCGAAAATCAGGCCAAGACCCTGTTGCCTCTGTTGTGCTACACTCTGGTTCAGAATGAGGGAGAGGGTGATACAGTTGGGAGACGGGAAGGGAGGAAAGGGAGGCGGAGGCGCACCCAAACAACAAACAACAAACTGAGCCGACCAAATCTCAATCTGCTTTCAGGAGGAAACTTTGAGTGCAGGTTGTCTGTGAAGACTGTGTGAAGAAGCTGTCGTTTTAGAAGACAAACATCGTCCAGGGTGATAACAGCATAGTCCTCTTCCTGAGAATATCCGATATTTTCTGCCCAGGAGGTTTTCATCTGCGGTTGTCAGTCAATTAGCAGGATGACTGAACAGATTACCATGAAACTTAATGGAAGGATGCAGTATGGGTCAGGGAAAACCCCAGAAAACTTACAAGCTTGTCTGAAAACATATTTTCCCTTTGTCATCAAGTCTAGATTGATGAAGCCAGAGTAAGTGAGAAAGACACAGGGTAAAGACGCTGGCTCATATCGGTGCAAATAAAAGGAAGTGGGACAAAGACAGCAAGTGCATATGAGTGTATTTAGAAGAAGCTATTGTTATATGGAGAGACTGTAACTGATTTTCAATTATCCACCATATAGCTTCACAGTGTGTCTCCATTTAGTGTTCTTTTATTATGCAGCCTATCAGAGGAGAGCCTGTGTGTACGCCTAATCGGCAACCAAGATGGGACCATTACAGCTCATTTCTAACCCATCTCCCCTCCTCCCACTCTCCCTCCATCATTTATCCCTTCATCCATCCTTTTCTTCTCCCCCTTTGTGCTGTCATATATTTGATTTCATGCTATAAAATCCTGACAGGCAATTAGATGAGGATTTGACCCATTAAGAGGATAAAAAGGGGGATGATTCAGTTCATGCTGAGATGTTTCATCCCAGGTCAGGCCAAAATGTCAAGATGCTCCGCTTTAACCTTTGTTTTAGGACGATAAAATTGAAATTGGATTCGGAGACTTCGGACTGGGTCTGAGCCTCATAGCCTCCACACTCCACTGGGGTGCACTTTGTATCGAAATGTTTGTTTGGTGCTGCAATGTTGTCTTGGGGGAAAGATACATGTTTTTACGAGGCCTCTCTGATCACTTTGCTGCTGCAGCTCACTTTCAGAACAAAACTGTGGTGCTCATACCTACAGGGCAGTGACTTTATTAAAGCACCTATGTGTGCTGTGGGAGAACGATTCCGCTGTGCACAAGTTCCGTTCGCAACAGTCAATATAGCTTTAGTGTGATTTTTATTTAGCGACAGTAAAAGAAGATGTAAAGCTCAGGGTGGTGGATGGGTTTGACACCAGAGGTCTGAGCTAATGTCTTCTCTAATACTAACAGGCAGTGGTGGCTATTGTGTTTAATCATGACACAGCTCTAATATAAGCATCAGTCTTAAACTTACACTAAGAACTTAAAGTGCTGAAACATAAAAACATTGTACTCCAACCCATTATATTCCTGAATAGATGTAAATTGTGTGTGTGTGTGTATATATATGTTTATTATGTATGTATGTTTATTTATCTATATAGTAGTTGATTAAATCAGCAGAGCGCAGATTTTTTATGAAAGTAACTGCAGAAGTTAAAGGTCCAGTGTGTTAGATTTAGGTGAAAGGGAACTATTGGCAGTTAATTCAATGTAGAATAATCCTCATGATGTTTTCACTAGTTTGTTTTCTCTAGATTGTATGAACTATACCCCAGAAAAGGCTCTTTATATTTAAATACTTTATATTTACATCGAGGGGGTCCTCTCTACAGAGGCTGCCATGTTTTTTACATTAGTCCAGACTGGACAAACTAAACACCTTTTGAGTTTTTATGACAACTGAAGCTACCACAGTTTCTTTTTCATGTTTGGAAGGAGAGGGTGAGGTGAGGGGTGTTCAGCTGCAGCATGCAACTTCAACACTAGATATCACTAAATTCTACACACTGTACCTTTAAGAACTAATGTTTAAAATGCACATTTTAATGTTATAACTACTGTGTGCTAAATCCATTAAAACATTGTTAGCACAGTATCACTTGTGAGAGGTGACACCCACTGATAATGAGCATTTCAACTAAATCTGATCTGAATCATGATTCTGCCTTTGTAATCGTCTGCATTTGGCATTTGTTAGACTGACAACCGCATCAGGCTGTCCATGTCCTCGTGGGGTGTGCTAAAGCTGGTAAGGCTAGTGTGTGTTAGTTTAGAGACGTGACTTCACAAGATTACCAGATAGGCTGAAACACATACACACGTACACAAAACCATGCTGCTTTAAGCTCCGTAAAGCCTCCCTGCAGGGCCTGTCACCAGAGGAGTGACAGGCCGATCCGCTTGGATGCTCGTGCAGCAGGCGGCAGTGGGGACGAGATAATGTAAATGTCAAAGGGTCACAGCATGGACAGCCTAATAACAAGCTCTGTTGTCCATTTTAACTCCCACTGTCTGCACAACTGTTGTAATACACGTTTTATTGGAATTTTATTTCATTGCATACATGTCTTTTAATGTAAGTGTGATTTTCTTCTCCCAGAGCATTGCAACACCCAGCAACAGAGCTGTCCTCATGCATAATAAATACCATGGACCAAGATGTATGCAGCAATTGCATAAATACTTGATATGCATATTTTAGGTTGTACAGACTACACTTCGCTCTGAGCCATGTTAATGAATATGTTGTGTGGGCTGCAGTGATATTGTTTATTTTTATAATGTAACCTAAGCACAGTGTTTAGATGCCTGGAAATGTAGAATAAATACTCATGACATTGCAGAAATAAACAGAGTGAAGTATAATTTTACAAAGAATGGAAGTTGGGTCATTTCTAGCAGCAGGTAGACAGAAAGATAAAAAAAGGAAAAGTGTTGATGAAAGCAAAGCAGATCAATTTAAATCCCACCCACTTGGCACTGCCACCACTCCACTAGAGTTATTTGTAGATGTGGAGCAGAGAGGGAGACATCAATGGTTTCCCAAGAAAATATATTCAAGTGACTGCAAGTTAAACAGGCTTTTTCCTGGTTTGCCATTACAGGCCCTTTTATGTCTCCACCACCTGCAGCACCTGTCATGCTCAATACTGGAAAACATTTTATTTGCGGGTTATGATTTAGTTAGCTCCGCCGAGGAGGTTATGTTTTCACCCTTATTAGTTTGTTTGTTTGTCAGCTGGATTGCACAAAAACTACAACACGGATTTCCATGAAACTTGGTGAATCAATGGGACACAGGCCAAGAGAGAACACGTTCAATTTTGGGGGCCATCTATTCTATATAATATTTCCAGAAATCTCTGTCTGTCTGTTTTTGTCTGAAAGGCATATCTCAGGAACCGTATATCTTATCAGCTTCTTACATTGCATGTGTATCGTTAGGGCCCCAAGGATGTGCAGTCTTGACTTTGGTGATATATATATAAGATTAAGATTCCTCTATATGGTCCCACACACAGCATGCAAACATGGGGAAATTTGACCTCTATATTTAATCCATCCGTGTGAACGGAGCACACACGGAACACAATCCACACAGTGACCACACATGGAACAGTGGGCAACCATGAAGGCGCCCGGAGAGCAATTGGGGGGGGTTCAGTGCCTTGCTCAAGGGCACCTCGGCAGCGCCCAGGAGGTGAACTGGCACCTCTCCATCTTCCGTCCATGCTGGACTTGAACCGGCCACCCTCCGGTTCCCAAGCCAAGTCGCTATGGACTGAGCTACTGCCACATTATATTTGGACATAATGTAAAATTTTAAGTGTGATGTCGTGAGAGGTTTTGTCATAGAGGGGAGATACATTCCCTCCCGGTGGCTGCAGCAAGGACTCCAACCCATCATGGCCTCCATTAAAAGACTACAAACCCCATAGTCAGCAGGGCAGTCAGGACAAGGATTGTTGCCCAGCTGAACTATATTTAGCTGATCGCCCCAGTGAGGGGGCTGAAAGTGAAGTGAAGATGGAGAAGAGACTGTCTGAGGTGGAGAGAGAGAAGCAGTTCTTTTGGTCGTTTACAATGAAGACAGTGAACGAGAGTTTTGATTCAAATACGTGTTTTTGTTTTGACGGCAAGAGTTAAGTGAACCTGTTAAAAGAAGACCGAATACAGTGATTTTAAGTCGGAAAGCAAAGCCTGTCTGTCTTCATTTCATGCACCCAACCCTCAAAAGCTCCAAGAGGAAAGCTCCCGACCTCTCAAGACATCACGACAGGTAAAGTGGGCCTCACCAATGTATGTGATGTTGTCGATCATGACAACAGTGCATTCAGGACAACGGCAATGACAACGAGTTCACCAGCTCAGGGTTCTAAAGACTGAGTCGAGCTTCACTCATCCTCGATGAACAGCTCTTTGTGCAGCTGGGGTGGTTCAGCTTCAGGGTTCTGCAGACTGAGTCCAGCAGTCTGTCATTGTTAATATACTGCAGGTCACTATCAGGAAGAAAGCTGCAACCAACATCCCACCGTCTCCCATTGGCCCCCACGTCAAAGATACTCTCCCCCAAACAACATGCATGCGCACTGACAGAAGTCGCCTTTTCCCTGACTCACTTGCTAACTCATCAAACCTATCTACTACTCTACTTCAGCGGTGTCTGTCTTTCCAGTTGAAGACTGTTATAAAGCTGCCTCCTCTTCAGCAAGTCCATTATAATGACAGGTATTGCAGTTAACAGAGCCTGCTCTGCAATAATGTGTTACATGTTGAGAAGAATGGCAGGTAAGCGAAGTACTGTTAATGAAATAAATTTAAACGAAGCCCCTGGTGCTTTTATCCAGATGCACCTGCCCATAGACGATGGAAAGAACACTGATGCCTGCAGGTACATTTAATTGACAGAAAAAGTTTGACAAAATATCAACAAAATGTTCACATAACTAGAACTGAAAAGAAAAACAATTTCAGTCAGGGCCAGGGTAATGATATACTGGTCATAAGAACAGGAATTGTATTAATATATCTGATCTAATGATAAACAAACCTTCAAATATGTGATGCAGATAAAAAGAATAGTGAAGTGTCAGGTTAGATTTCCAGCATAAGTTACAATGGCAATGTAAGAACTGAAGCACTGGCGTAAAACTGAAGAAACAAAACAAAACACGACAAGTTCATCATGACATGACCTCACCAAACACAAATCTTGGTTTGGAGTACAGGGCCCACAGCTTGGTTAAGTTTAGGAACAAAGAAAATACTTTGGTTTGGGTAAAAATGTTTATAAAGAGCAGGGAAACATAAGGAAACAGGAAACAGTTGTATCCCCCGCAAACAAAACTGCCCCAGACAGTAGGCAGGGGAGTCCAGTTTTAGAAGAAATGCCAACACTCATTACACTAAAGCCAGACTTTATGCATAATTCTCCTAATGCCACTTTAAAGCTGTATTCACCACTCCATAATTTTATCTTGACTTGACTGCTTTATTATCTGTTACTCCTCTTAGCTCTATCAGCATTTATGAAACGATCATCTACATGAAATTGTAATGCCGTGTGGTTAATCCTTCTTATTTGTTCATCTTGTGGGATAAAATCAAGCCATGCAAGAGCAGAGTCACTGGACGTTCTTATTAATAAACTCTGTGGGCTCGGATAAAATGCCACACTCTTGATGACTACTTGAGGATTGTGGCAATCAGCAGAAATACAGAGTGGGCACTTGACAATGTTCACACAATGCGAGGGTTGGTGTTGGAATTAGGCCTTGATATCAGGGGGCTCAGTATAGAAGACTAGTTTCTAGGTCCCTGTACAGTCAGAACAGTGTGACTGCTTGTCTGGATGTGGCTCGTGTTCAAAGGCCATATCAGTGATGTTAGGTGGCCACAGGTGTAGTGGGGACAGAGAGACATGACCGTACTGTTAACCAGCTGAACCCCTCTTTTTTTTACTTCCCCCTTGTCCCCGGACTGACTGAGGACAAAAATGAACATCTCTGTCGTCCTTTTTTGACTCTGCCTCCCCCTCTGTTGCAGATTATGCCCTCTTGTGTTAATGCTTCTTTTGCATTTTGTTTGTGTTTATCTTCCCTGCTGTTCTCTTAATTGTCTGTCTGCTTTGCTATGTGCTTTTGCTTTGCTAACTATTGCGCTGGCCATTACACGTGTCTGCTTTACATTACATTTAGCTTTTATCCAAAGCGATTTACAAAAAGTGCATTCAACCATGAGGGTACAAACCGAGAACAACAAGAATCAAGAAAGTACAATTTGCTTCAAATGAAGCTTTAAAGTTTGTCTTAAACATTCCCAATTGCTTTTTCACCTG
The DNA here is from genome assembly GCF_024713975.1 of Paralichthys olivaceus. NCBI lineage: Eukaryota > Metazoa > Chordata > Actinopteri > Pleuronectiformes > Paralichthyidae > Paralichthys > Paralichthys olivaceus. The sequence goes on along the minus strand of NC_091113.1, from coordinate 17,019,289 downwards.
CTCGCTTTGTCGAGCTCTGGTAATAGCCTTCTCAAACGTCAGCTCGGGGTCCATTTGCAATTGTTCTGACAATTGTTTATCTGTCAGGCCCACAACAAGTCTACCTCTCAAGTGCAGGGAAACCAGTGTCAAGCAATGCAAAATCTTTGAAAGCGCCTAATCCACCTTGTCCAGTTGTTCACCTTAAAGGAGAACTTCTCTGGCACGAATACACTCCGCAAACTGTTGCACTTCACAGCACACTGCACGTTATGTCTACAAGTTTTTGTTTAACTCCCCACCTCTGACACCATGATCAGTTGACCACAGGAGGAGACAGAGAGACTTTAAGGACACGGCCATACTGTCAACCACTTGATCCCCTCTTTTATTTACTCCCCCTTCGTGCCCTGCGTTCTATACAAAAGGATCGTACCCACGTATTTCACACATTGCACAAGGAGTTTTTAACTGCTTATGAAATTGTCTCATTTCAATATTGCTGCCTTTTTCTGACCTACAACAGCAAAGGAGACAATCAGGTTGAAAACAGGCTTTTCTATAAATTATTGTCAATGTCTGAGGTCAGGTCGGAGAACCGGCAAGGTCAGATGAAACAATTTACGGCAGTCAGGCCGGAAAAGCCAATGTTGACATTTTTTAGCCTGCAAACAGTGAGAAGCACGCTAGCCTGTCTTTTACATTGCATTTTGTAGTAACTTAACATTTTACGTCAGCCTTGAGACTAATCTGCTTAGGAAATGTTTGCTTTTCCGATTAAATTGCTGTAAACTAGCAACCACACATTTTAGGCTACATGTAACCAAAGTGTATGATCGGGGACAATCATAATGTTGTCAATTTACAATTATTAATCATACAGCAACAAAAAGATACATTACCTCATGCATCCTGCAAACAGATGTGTGTCTTTTTTTCACTCCTTTCAAAACAAATGCACATGCCAATGTTTTGACGACCGGAGACACTACCGCTTTTGGCCACAAGGCGCAAAAAAAGGGGTTTTAAATTGTAACCTTTTAGTGTAAATGCCACTGTATCCTACTTTTACACATTATAGTATCGCTAAGTGGCTGAAGCTTGCATGATAAATATTGTTATTCAAAGCAGCTGGCCTATTTCTCTGTGTATATTTGTTTTAGTTTAACCACAAGCTCCAAGTGCTCCCTCAGTCAACATGGGTGATTGTTGAGGGGTTTAAACAATCCTCCCAGCAATTTGTTGCCTGGGATGAATTAATCTAATGAATTACCTCAAGTCATTTAGACCGAGCACTGCATGTCTTTGTCTTTCTCATAAGGTATGGTATGCTAAGTGCACATCTTGTCAGGCAGTGCCATTAAACCAACATTGTCAGTGAGGGAGCGTGTAAATGTAAGTTAGAGCCCCTTCGTTGTCTCAGGGCAGTTTGTCTAATATTCTGCTGTGGTGTTTGTGTGGTTAGCGGCCACATCGCAGCAGTCTGGCAGAGGGATGCTTATTAGAAGACAATAACGTACATTTATTGACACGTGTCACACGTGCACTGTTGCTGAACCTTTTAAGTAAATAAAGATCATTCACTTGTACATGATGAACGTATGTAGGGCCAATAGTTATATCCACACTCATTGATTTACATTCGCTCTCCTGACTTTTCTATCTGATGGATTACACACAGATGAAAGAGATGAGACCTTCACAGCGCGATAGATCAGGAGACGTGATCTCCTTCCCCCGTACACATAACCAGGTGCAGACGTACCTGGGCTGTGGCTCCTATGGAATCGTCCTCCGAAGCAGGAATGTGAGCACCAATGAAACTGTGGCTTTTAAAATGCTTAAAAGCATGGCACACGCTCAGTGTGCGGAGGAAGAGGAGGTCGCCCTTTAAACCATGAAGGAGCTCCACTCAGACATGTTCAACGTGGTCAGATTGAACGACTCCTTCACCTACAAGGGACGTTACTGCCTCGTGTTTGAGTCCCTGCATATAGACCTGCTGAAAGGCATGCAGATCATCATTTTGAGCTGAAGCAGATCCGCCCTCTTCTGCAGCAGGTTTGTTTCTTACACTAACTGCTTTGTAGGGTAAACTTTGAAATGTGTCCGTTACAGTTTTTGTCAAAATTCCAGTTTTTCTGTAACAACTAATGAAAGATGTTTGTTAAGTTAACTAATGTCCTTAAAGACTACAGATGCCTTCCATTCTTCCAATCATCATATTTAGTGTGTACATAACTAGTGCTGTGTATGTTGGTCTATCTCCAACCTATCTTGTTATCCTGGTCCTATAGTCGACTGTACAAGTTCGTAATATCTGACTAATACTCTGTTTCTGTTTTTGCTGCCATCATTGAACATGTGTTTTTGTAGATGAGATGAACTCTGTAGCTCATAATTATTGTTTTGTTATTCATGATTTCAGCTCATAATCTCTAGAACGCACAAACTAAAACCATACACTTGCCATTTTTAGGAAATGATTTCACAGTGGTGATTCCAGAGACCTAAATCTAATCTAACCTAGATCTAATGGCGGTTGGCAAACAACTCTTTGGTGTGATACCGCCACCTTCTGCACTGGAGCCTGGAACACCTGTGTAATTAAACATGACTTCAGACAAACATGGAAGAGGAGCGACATCGAGTGTTCTGTTTTGGGCAAAAAAAACAACTATGGATGTAGTCGTGGCTGAGGAGGCGTATACATTCTGCAGCACAAGCTGGAGGTGAGTTGGAAATGTATTGTTGTTTTTCGTTGCAGCTATGTGAGTGCGTAACATCTGGTTGGTTCCGCTTCCCGGTAAACTCGCTCTCTCCCTCTCTATTGCAGGTTTCTTTCAGAGTGGAAATGTTGTGGATGGGGAGGCTCCGACTCAATCAGTAGAATTAAGATTATTTTGTAATCCCCTCACACTTCAGGATTATTTGGGCAGATAATCGGCCCAATTATCCTCTGGTGTGCAGCATCCTGTGTATTTTTTCAGAAAGGTTTTCTTGTGACAACAGTGAACTGATACTGAGGAGACAGGTCTTGTGTTCATGTCTGGTAGTAACATCGGTATTGAGCGACATGCTCCGAGGCCGACAGCGCTTACCATGTCAGTTTACACTTCACATTAAAACCAATGTCCTGCGACCACTTGTGATGAGAGCTCACATCACTGCTCTATTTCACATAGCATTTTACTTATTGAAACAAAAAAGAAAATCAATATGTGGTGGTCGGTGATGATGTTGTGGCCACAAACAAAACAGTGTGTGAGAGGTGTAAAATTACTTTTGGTTCATTTTGAAACTGTAGCAGGTTAGAGGATGTCTGAGTAGCTTATATTTATATCTGTTTGTCTATTCTTCAGTTATTGTTGTTGTAGGATGCAGTACGGGCCAGGTAGGAACCCATTTTAATTCTGGTGCAGTCCAGATCAGGAGCAGATCCAGCATTTCTTTTTCACCTTCTTTGACATTGCGAGATGGGACATAGGATGTTTGCCATAGAACATTTTCATTGATTTCTCAGAGAAATGTTTTCAGGCCATGCCCACTCAGCTGCTTTTAAGAAATTCACAGGACAGTGTCTGAGGAAATATGTCTTTCTCTCTTTTGACACCGAACCTAAACACGCTGCTTTTTGATTCCAGTGATGTACTGACTAGAAAGCTGTTAGGTTGAGCAGAATCACCTTGAGGTGTTCAGCCTGGCCCAATCCAATGCAATCTTTTAACCCTGGTTCACGTTGAGCCCATGGGTTTATTGGCAACACAAACATGCTTGGCTTTTGGTGGTTCTTTGTTAAGATTTTTCTCTCTCTCCTCTGCTCTATGATCTAAAATTGATGCCGGAGACCCCGTGGCCTTTCTGTTGGATGCTGAGAGACTTTGAAGTGGGAGAAGTTTGACAAAACACCCTGAGGCAAGTGTTTCATGGGGCTATGAGTGAAGCAGCTTTTCTCCACGTTACAGCAACACGGAGAGAGTTACGCAGCTTTCACACGGGAAGAACATTTGCAAAGATTTCTAGATGTAAAATGCTGGAACTGTTCACTTTAATGTAAAGTATGTGTGTTTGCACAGGTGTGTGACTTCCACATGTATTAAAGCTGCTGTCGAGAGAAATACGTATGTTCTACCTTTTAATACCCACATTACTACTTCCATTTTACCTTTTTCTAATTTATTTTACTTAGTTAATCTTTGATAGTACCATGTACTGCATACTACTTAACTACATATTGAATTTAGATCAGAGCGATCAGTATCTTAGCAATGACAGATAGAAAAGCCAACAATTTAGCAAGGTTTTTATGCATGAATTCTATTTTACTCCATAGTGAGGACACTCTGGTTGATCTTCCTGATCAATCTTAATAAATGTTATCCCAATAACCATGAGGAAGAAGAAGCTATATTAACCTAATAACACTAAATCATTAACAATATTATTTTAAGCCTTATCAGGGTCCTCATTGGAAACCAATTCCTTTCTGCAAAACGGTGCTCACCTGAGTACCAGGTGATAACCGCCTTGGTTTCTTGTCCCACGTGTCTCAGGTTGTTCAAACCACGACATGACCACCCAGAAATGTTGGTGAGTTTCCTTGCAAATGTTTAACCTGCAGGGCTTTAACCTGGTCCACTGGGAATTATTTGTTTTGCCAATATACTGTTGGCAATATCTCCAGCAACACAGTGCAGGACAGAAAAACATGAAGCGGAGACTGACACACAAACAAAAAGGAGATGATGTGAAAAGTGATTGGTTCGTGTCTGGCTGTTGTTGAGAGACCACAGTGGCAAGATCCCTTGAAAGAGACAAAATAACTTTAGCTGCAGGGTTGAGTGGGTGGATATTAGCACATTAAAAAATGACTCGGGATGTATCCTGTGTGGTCTCCGCATATCATTTTTGGTATTATAGTTTCTAAATGTTGCGATCTCGGTTAGTATTTCGTAATCACAACCCAGTAGGCTTACTGGGTTGTATAAACTGTGTGAGAGTGTTCATGTGCTCAGGAAAAGAGCAGTACAGAAATAACCAAGGTAAGCTTGCACCTTGAGGAGCTGTAATCTAAACACAAGGGTGGAGACCATTTTAAAATATCACATTTGTGGGTGACATCCAGGGTGGATGAACTCTGTCTACCAGTGGCAGGAACAGCCTCCAGGCCATAACGGGGATCTGGCAATGAAGTGTGTTGGTGAGGTGAACGACACTGACAGTCTTCAGAGACCAACGGTTTCCATGACAACACTCTGTCCCCTGACTTTTGTTTCAAAGTAAATGGAATGTACATGTTACTTTGCAGGAGATTGTGCAGACGTCATCCCTCCATCTGCCCTGGAACATCCAGATGATAGCTCTGTAGATCATATACTTACCCTGGAATATGTGTCCAGTAGTTAGAGGATAACTACGCTGTCTTTGTAAGATCCAGTATTGTTACCCCTCATTCCATTTCCCCTGTACGTACACTTAAGCACTGGTATAGAGCTTTGTCAGGTTGAAGCTATATTTATTTATACTTTGTTTTCAGGTGAAGCGACATTTAGGCTGTTTAGAATGCAGCTCCAGTCCTCTATGAATATCTGTGTGCAGCAGTCCTGCTTTCAACACCACTGACAGCCTGAGGACACAAAATAGCCCTGTGGAAAATCAACTCATGCCACTTATTCACTGTAGAAAAGAAAAACACCTACGAGCAGAGGTCTGAAGTGTACAGGTTTGCTAATGTCACTCTTCAGCACGCACAGAATGACCCCTGGCTTTCAAAACAGAACAACACACACAACAGATGCAGGCGACAAAAGGAAGGGAAGAGATGCAGGGATTTTAAAAAAAGCCATATGTACACTCTCTGATAGCTCAGTGACAGTGTTCACATGCTGATGTTCAGCAGAATGCTGAATACAATGTTACCACTGTATAGATATATATTGATCATGGACCATAGATCATGATGATGGATGGTGAATCAGAGATTGTGATGGCAGATCATGGATCCTGATTGTGGACTATGATTACAACAAGACTGCTTGATATTAAATATGTCTACTCATATATTACTGACAATAACTCCTCAATTAATTTGTCATTGCTGCTTCCTTCATCTCTATCTGATGTATAAGTACTTTAAACATTGACACACTTCTCCGTTATCTTATTTTGTTGGTCTCAGTTACACACAACATCTATTTCACCTCTGTCTGTCCTGGGAGAGGGATCGCTCACATGTGACTCTCTCTGAGGTTTCTACATTTATTTCCCTGGTAATAGGAATTTGTTGTTCATTTCTTCTTACTCTTGTTGTATCAGTCAATCAATACATATTCACTTATCACAATTTGTCTCATGGGGCTTAACAAGGTGCGACATCCGCACTGCAAATTAAGAAAACACATGTAAATAGAAAAAACACATGCAATCTCTGAAGACCTCTTCGTCAATTCCATCACCACTGATGAGCAGCGGACTTCAATAACTTCACAAAGCACTGTACTACAGCCAGGTTCATCACTTTTTTGGCTCCCCTGGAAACAATTAGTGTCCGACTTTTTAGTCATACAAGACACTCTTGCTAAACTCAGACTATCCAGATAAGACCAATTACATACTCTTCACCAGATCGAACCCCCCTGATTTTTAATATCAGTACAAAAACTGGAGTTGAAATTAAAAGAGTTCAAAATTATAAATATCTGGGTGTCTGGCTGGACGACAAACTATCTTTTAAAACTTACAATTAATGAGCTATCGAAGAAGCTAAATTGGACTTTTTTTTATCAGTGTTAGACTACGCATAATGTGATTTACACGCATGCTGCCCAACATACTCTCAAGCCACTGGATACTTTATATCCACACTCAACATCACATCACCCTTGACAAACCTTACATGCACACTGAACTGGGTAAAACTGCATTCAGATACAATGCTCCTCATATTTGGAATAAACTTCAGGACCCAATCAGGCTGGATCGTTTTTTAACCTTAGAACACCTTAGGTTTTGGTTAAAGGAAGTTTTAGTAGAAGAATGCTCTTGTTTTTCTTGATATGGCTATCTTATCCCTTTTTTAAGACATTTTTCTCTCTGCATTGTCATTTTCACTTGTTTATGTAAATGCACCGCACCATTGTAAACGAGAGGTTAATATCCTGTCTAAATAAAGGTTATTTATCTATTTCTATGTGTTTGCAGCACTTTTCTGTATTTGCGCATTTGACGTCAAATTGATGAAGTTGTTTTCTTATTTTGCGAGTGCTTTTTCTATTTGCATGTGTTTTCTTAATTTGCAGTATGTTGAGCTCTCCAAATCTTTCTGCTGTCCTCTCTACTCTCATCTCTGCACCATTTTTCTTCCTGTCAACACAACAGGCTTTTAAAACCTTTCACATCTCAACTCCTTACTTCGGACAGCCCTACAAAATGGCCAAATGTGTCCCTATATAGTCAACAATATAGGGACAGCCAGTGCTTTGCCTATAAGGACACTTATTAGGTGGAATGGAGCCGAGGATCGAACCAAAGACCGTCTGGTTAGTGGACGACTAGCTCCAGTTCCTGAGCCACAGAGCCACTGTACAGCTGAGGCTAATGGGGGTCAGTGTCACTTTGCTCAATGGACACTTTAATTAGGATTATGGTATCTGTGCACTTTCTTGGTCATAGGATAGATTGTGTGTTTATCCCAATCCCTGTTTTGTTCTTCTCCTCCATAGTGTGTGGGAGTGACCTCTGTTTCCTTCTTCTTCCACCCACTCCTCCCTGCACTCGTTCATCATTCAGCAATCATCCCTTTGCTCACCTGCAGTATTTAAGGACATTGCCAATCACAACTTCTTTGCCAGAACTTCACCCTGTGGTTTTGTTGTTTCGGCCAAATGTGCTCGCCTTCGTGTGCCCCTTATATTGAAGAAACACAATTCAAGCCTCTTGCTTGTATTTCACAAGCCGATTTCAGACGTGTCCTGTGGAACTCCAGAGAATCGGGTGTGGACTTTCTCTGCAGTTTGTCTTTAAACGTGCACAATGCAGCAGGAGATTTCCTGCACAGGTGGGTTCACAACAGCAACAAGTCCTCCGCAGGATTCAAGTGAGGGCTGGTCCAGCAGTCAGAGACAGGACGTAACGTATTCATTAAGGAGATCACGTGTTTTTGTTTACAGCACATCGACGGCGTTGGCTCTAAGCACCACACACTCCCACTTTTAGATAGACATCAGTGACAGTACAACATACAACATAAACCTGATGGTGCCGTCACGAAAGAGGAACTGTGCAAGAACAAATATAAAAGATACATGCATGAAAAACAGGTTAGCATGCTGTGTCTATATGTGTTTTTCAGGATGGTTATTGCAGATGGGATGAATGATTTCTTGTAGATGTTTTGTAGAGTAGTGGTGGAGGAGGTGAGAGGGCTCCTCAGTGATCAGATAGTGGAGTTTGAGGTGAACTGATTATTTTCCTGGCCTGATTGGTTATACGTGAAAGTTTTTTTTTTTGTTTGACTAGGGAGTTATACCAGGACGCAGAACCACTGTGTCTGCTACGTGTATGACTTAGTTCTTTAAAAGCGCCATCAGCATTAGAGAGGGGAAGAAGAAAAAGGCACCAGATAGAGCAGAGAGGGCTTTAAAGTAGAGTCCTGGGTGACTGTGACCCGAGACCGAGGAGAGGATTCACCTTTCTGCGCGATAATGACCTGAAGCAAACAGCCGAAACAACACTGGGCTCGCTTCGGGACAAGCCTGTAACTGTCATTGAATGGCCCAACCAAAGCCCAGACTTAAACCCTGTAGAATTTCTTCGGAGAGACCCAAAGGTGGCAGGTCACAGACACTTTTCATCCAGTGTGACGGAGCCTGAGAGGATTTTCCAGGAAAAATGTGCAGAACTTTTGAAGCTGTAATCGCTGCAAACACCACCTCTATAAAATACTAACTACATTCAAGTTTCTGATTTATAATGAATTTGAAGTGTTTTACATTGTCATCACTTGTAGATAGATGAACAAAATCATTTTTATACAGATCAAATCAAATTCCAGTTTCAAGCGTGCAAAGATGGGTGAACCATTTCTAAAGCCACTGTGTGCTTTTTCAAGAGGCTACAGATCTTGTCATTCTATTTTTAATAGGATTCATTCATTTTATAATCACTTTAAATGTGACACAATGTGGGTGTAAGAACATGTACTGGTGAATTGCATCCATTATGCTTGTATCGACCAGGGACTATTGGAGTTGTACTTACTATTGTAGCAAGGAACTCATTTTAATCCAGGAGTCTCATAGGACGTTATATGGTTCTGCTCCAATGTGTAGGTGTGTGTGTGTGTGTGTAAATGATTCATTAATATATTTCCCTTTGCTTCTTCATTCCGGTCTGCAGCAGTATGATAATGTAGCATGGCCACTAAAACAGGTTAATCTCTTCAGCAGCCGCGACAGCAGGGCTAGTATTGTTTTCAGCTTGTGAGACACCTGCTGTAGCGGGAAACACCACAGAGGCAGCTTTGAGTACTTGCCAGGCGCTTATGTGTGTGGACGGAATTATTCACCACGGTAGTGTCTCTAGATATGGTCACAAAATCTTACAGGGTAGTGTGTAGTTTGATGGGTCAAACGAACTGAAGCCAGACTCAACAATTAAATCAGGTTCTTTATCCTCTTTTTTTCCTCTTCTTTAGTTTTTGTAAAGAAATTACAATTTACTGCAGTAACATTTGAAGTGGCCATAAGTCGCAGCTGAAGTAACTCAGCAACGTCAGACGTACCTGAGATGTACGTCTTGAACGCACCCGGAAGTATATGTATTTAGACAGAAATTAACCAAATGCAATTTGAAAACATCTTATATTGAATGTTCACAGGCACTTACATTCAATCAGGAGCATTTTACGAGTAAACTATTATTATCTAATTAAATTATGTATGACATTTTTATACAGGCTTGTGTGTCTCATGACACACCTGTATTAACCAGCCGCCACTGGTCTGACCTATGAGTATGAAGCAGTGATGTAATAATGTGGTAACACTCTTGCCTCAGAACGTCAAAATGTCAATGGGTGCCATGGATATAATGTCATTCCATATATAGACTCCATACACACTCATGTGTGTATATGAAGTATACACTATAGGGTGAGTGTTAACACAGGTGATGGCTGCATTCCATGACGTTTTGCTGTCCAGTGCCCTGTTATTATGTGAGCTGGCTCATAGTGACACTTGTGAAGTTGGCATAATTCATTATTTAATAAAGAGATGCTGCACACTTACATGTGGGTTTTGAGCTATATACTAAATTGTATGACTGTTCTTTGATTATATACAGTAATGCTGCTTTTATTACCAAAATTTGAAACAAATCTAGTGTTTCAAGCAGTGGTCGACCTTGCAGGACCAATGTTTAAGTAGAATCAACCGTTTGGGACGTGTCTATATCATGACATCTATTTATATTTGAAAAAGGTTATCACACACTAATCAAAGGTGGATGGCCCCCCACCACTACAGACAGCTCGTACGTGGTCCACCATCCAGAGATGTCCCCCATCCTCTCCTGCGCCTCCATGTCCTCAGACAAACAGACAGCTGTTTACTTCATAGGACATTTCTGTTGCAAGTTTGTGCGCCATTTCTCATAGGTAGACAACTGAGGTAGCTCAGCTTTAGAAAGATGTCATATGTGTGTGTGTCTGTGTTTATAATCTCTATTTGTGTGTGTAGCCTCTAAAAACATCATTCTATCCCATTCCAATTGTCTCTTGGGAAGAGCAACTTTTGGCTGAAAGGCCATGTGTGTCTCTCTGTCACTTTAGCCCAGAGTAATATGACGTTTCTTTTACAGAGGATTGTTTCTGTTCAGATGTTTCTATGCTTTCAGTTTGTGTTACACCCAGCCCTCCCTGCTTCTTCAGACCACAGAATCTTTTTTCTCAGCCTGACAATCCTTTCGGTACGATCTTGTAACTCCACGAGGGCTTTCTTTCTGTTTCTTTGGCTGAGGAGACGCGGCTGTCTGCCACAAAGCCCAGATCAGTGCAGTGATGGTTGTCTATCTTGGACTCTGGAGCTGCAGAAACATCTCAAAGATAATCAAAAGAAATAGCTCTATTTTAACTGTCACAGGAAAATATCTAAATGCTTACGTTGATGTGATATTCAGATTTTTCCTTTTCAATTTTTTTTATTTAACACAAGACTAGATACAGATACAATTTTCTATTTAAGTCTGAAACCTCTATCTGAAAGCGAGAAAGAGAGAGATCCATAGACTGTCATCACAGCTGTTCGATATCCTGCCCAGAGGATACTTTAGAATGCAGAATGATCGGACCACCAACTGTGTGGACGACCCTCTCTACCCCCTGAGCAACATCCGTCCATAACAAATGTAGTCTCTTCTGTTCTGTAGCAAGGATGCTTTATCTTGTTCCACAGCTGGTTGACAGTACACATCCTGCTGTGAACTGTATTCAGATCAAAACGTGAGCCACTTTGGGTTGAGAATGGAGTTCCAGTATATGTTTATTTTTGACAGAACAGAGTTACTGTGGGAGACACATAATCAATATTGTGTCTAAAGAGTGAACCAAAATAGAGGGTGACACCCAAATGAATCCCTGGCGCTCCCTGCAGACACGACATCAAACATGGTTTCAGTGCAGTAAACATTATAGTCAGCATTACAGATTTTTCTCTTTGTGTGTGTTGTAAAATATTAACTGGCGCTGAGGACCTGCTGATCCCCGGCATCGCTCCCAACTCACAGGTCGTCATCTGGGAGAGCCGTCATTCGCCTGTGTTGACATTTGACTCAGCGTATTTTATCAGCGCAGCCTCTGAAGAGAGCCCCCAGCGCCCCACCCCACCCCTTTGTTTTCACTGCAAATGAAATATTGATGAGGCCCCGGCGCCCCCCACCCTTTTTTTTTTCATTTATTCCGTCATTCATTCCTGCGCTCGCTCTTCCACTCTGCTGTTTTGCCTTTATTCCGTCTGTCCCTCCGCCTTGTCGATCATCACTCTCTCTAATCTTGTGTTTCTGCCGGAGGACAGTGCGTTGTCGTTATTTGTGTGTCAACAGGTGGAAGAGCCAAACACTTGAGGAGAGGCTAAACAAGAAACTTTATATTTCATATTTCAGGACTGTTGGTGTAATAGTGTTAATACACCCACAACTCAGTTGATATTAAACAACTCATCTCCCACCAGATGAATACATGTATGCATAATTCTTCAGTTATTGAAATATTCTCTTTTTTATTTGTTAGTCTCAATTTTTATTATATAAAATATGAACTAAATATTTAGTTGATTTGCTTGGAGTACTTGAGAAGCACAGAGAGAGTAATTTAATTGAGAAATCTCCAATTAATCTGATTGGTGAAGGTGTTAAAAGACCTGAAGACTTGGTGATTTGTCAGTTTTTTCGATTTGCTTGGTAGATCAAATTAATTTAAAATAAAAAATACATGTTCTGTCACAGTGTTAAACCCACTCCAACAAACAGGTGAGGGTTTTTGGCTTTTTCCTTTGCGTATGAATATGAGACACACAAAATATGCCCAGAGTTCACTCACTAGAGGAAATCCAGAGATAGGGAGACATGGATGGAGCAGGCCCAACAGAATGGAGCAACAGCTACAGATGGTGTTTTAAGTGGACGTCTTTATTGATATAAGCAAGTTGTTTTCCCAGCCAAAGCTTTTTGAGCTGAAGAAGAAACTGATCACAGTGTCACTTTGAGCAGTTTCAATTAAATGTCATCCAAGTCAATTTTACACGCAGATGATCCTCCAGAGGGTCGTGGTCATATCCCAAAGTCACACATACCTTCACGTCTGTATTCTTCCTGGAGCAGTAGACAAGAGAACACAGGCAAGTACGAGAGGGTTAGGTCAAAGTGACTCATGGTAAGACCTAGTGAATTACTGGCTGATTAACTGAGTAATTAACTGAGAGGTAATATGGATAAGTAGTGCCAGATTTTTTTATCCCCTAAATTCTTCAAAACAAGATATATGTAACAAAGATAAACAGCCATTTGTCATATTTACTTAAATGCAATATCTATTATGTTGACACACGTGCATCGGTGTAAGGAAGCAAAGAATATTGTGTGAAGTTGGAGAAGAAAATGGGAGAAAACGTAACAACACCTTTCATTGTAGGTTCATCTTGTTTGAAGCTGTTATTGCACCACTAATAATGATTAATTATTATTTCTACAAACTGTTAAACAACCTAAATGTTCAGTGAAGATGCTTTCAAACTGAAGAAAGGAATGCAAATTAAATGAAGAGACAATTAAAACAAAGATCTTAGCCATTATTCCTATTTTTAGAATATATGTAAAAGAAAAGCAAATTAGTAAAGCTCATTGTAAACATTTACAATCTTATAATTCCATACAGTAAACTTTAAAACAAAAACTCCCCCATCCAGTAGTTAAAACATGCACATTATGATAAATGTTAAACTGTTTACCAACTGATGATAGGCAATAAACTAGTTGAGTGAAGTTAGGACATTAAAGTTCCAGATCATGGAAGCAAAGTTTATATGTCTACGGCTAAAGTCACATGTGTGAAATGACAGACATGTGAACACAGCATTTGAACTTGAAATGTATCTTTACGATGCATAAAGAATCTAAACATTTTATTAAACAGTCTATCTCAAAAGCTGCTCTTGCCTCTTTAGGCTAATACAGATCTTTAATGTATGAATGAAGTTTGTCTATGTTGTTGGTAATAAGTTGTAATTACAAAGATATTAGATGTAGAAATATTTGTGTAAAATGATAGCAATTATCAAAGTAGGGTTTTAGCTCATGTGTGATTAGGTGCAATAGTAATTACAGCCTCACTGACATATTCTGTTGAAACCAACAAAATAACACCAGATAAAATCATGACCAACTCCTTCCAGTTTGTGCAGCTGGGGGAAAATGGCAGAACCCGATCTGTAAGAGAGACAGACTGCCTCTCTGTCAAATGGCCCCCTCTTTGCGTCGCCTTTCATCTTGCCACTGTCAAGTCGCTGTTGACGAAGGGCCCTTCAAACAGACCCTCGTGGCGGTTTCCGTTAACCACGTCAATCAAGAGAGTTGTGTCACCTCTTTTTTCCTGAATGAATCCAACTGAATTATCTTCCGGGATTTTCCAGTTTTTTTGGAAAGTGGGATCTTGGGTCTAGTTTTTGGTCGTCCGCCATTCGTTTTGTTTGTCTTCCTTCAAATCGCTTATCAAATGGAAACCGCGAGATGCAGCTCAAAGAGCACTCGTAGCCTCATCTGTTATGTCGTTTGTGCTGCTCATCAGGAAGCACATCCTTCAGGAGCTCTGGCCCAGCAGTTTGAGGCTGCCTTCACAACTCTGCTGGCACTGCTCCTTTTTAACATAGTATACATATTGTCGTCTAGTTGGTCCCTCTGGGTCTTGTAGTCTACAGCCATTTGGTCCAAGCATCAGGTTTGTCAGGAGTATTTCCCTGCCCCAAGACAGACTTGTTACTACCTATAACAAGAGGTATCATTTTTTTAAGATGGTCAGTGTTTCTACCAAGACTGAATGTTTCATTAGTTCTAAACTTCTTTGACAAACACTTTACCCTTCCTTTAACATTGTGTGCCACAGCAACACAGCACTCGCATTAATGAAGTTTAATTTATCAAATAAATTGAGCAATGTCCTGTCTTGAGCTTCACAAATGAGAACTTTTAGTGGAAAATTACCTTCGGTTGGATTTGAAGCACCTCCTCCAACAAATCATTTAAAAAGTGCTCAATGGTGTTTGACTTGTTGAACTCATAATTCAATGCCACCGAAAATCACTGACATTATTTATTTGACCAACCTGGTAGATCTTAATAAAAGAGTGTGTCTTTTATAATAAAGCACATGTGAAACTCAAACATTTTATTTAAGTAAACAAAGAAAAAAAGGAATGTAAAAAATGTAAAAAGGAAAACTAAATGCACCACATTATCTTTTCTTATATAAGTTTATGTATACATTAATATTGGTCATTAAAATGTATTCATTTACAATTACAATATTCATGTGTTTTTAATCTAAAAACAACATTTTATGTAGAGTAGATGTCACGATGGAATATCTGGTCTGCTCACGACTATTCTAAAGCTAAATAAATTGACGATCATCGTCATATGATCAATATTTCCTGGGTCTGACTGGACCATTACTGGACGTGGAAACATTTTTGAGGATGTGTTGTTGCAAAGGGTCCATTGATGTAATTGTCTTCATGTAACTCTGTAAGAAAGCAAACAAGTGAAAATTATATTATTCCTATAAAGTCCAGTTTTACTCACTTAAAGTGTCATCATCATCATCTTTAAGTTACCATAAAATGCTGTGTTCTTACCCGTTTGTGTTTGTTTTAAAGTGTTTCATTAAAAAGTCCATTTGTAAAATTCTCCTCGAGTGAAACAGACCAAACAGCAGCATTACCAGTGTTCTCTACCTCTTTCTAATCTAGCAGGTGTGTCAGGTGGTAATGAATTCTTCTCCAGTAGCGCCTCATGTACCATTACTCTTATCCCAGAGACCTTAGCATACAAATTAACATTTATAAAATCCAATTGGTTTTCAGAGAGTATGAGAGAAGAGAGAGTGAGAGGAAGGAGAATGAGAGGAGGGAGGGACGTTTCATGATTTAGTGCAACAAGGAGACAGGAAGGAAGAGGCTGGAATTGCAGAGGAGAGAACTCCAAAGTAGAAGGCAATGCAGTGCAGCATATAAACAGAGATAACCAGAAAACCCAGGTAAGATAAAGATGTAGTGACGTATGGCGGAAGCAGCCGCGACAATGAGGTGGCCGCTGCTCCACAGAGCAGCTGGATGGAGTCAGAACCTTGAAAAGACCCTTTGCACGGCTTTTCCTGCATAATGAAATAGATTTGGTCTGTCTCTTAATGTTGTGAATGTGAATTAATGTTCCATCTTATTTTTTATCTTGGTTGTTATTGTGTTAGTAGGTGTGGTAGGGAGCGTGGGACAGCGTAAGTGTCTGACAGTGCACAGGTCTTGTTTCTCTAATGGGGTCTGATTTCAGTGCAGGGTATTTTCCTCCATGTGCTCAGCACTCGTGCCGTCCCTGGGATTTCCACCAGCCAGCCTGCTCTCTGCCTCCACTGCCTGCTCTTCGTTGCTTTTGTTGAGCAATAAACTCTTTATTTATCTACTAACCTGTCTGTGTTTGTGCTTTGGGGTCCAAATAAAATCAAGACTTAACACTAACCTAGGATTGCTGTGCAAACCTGTGTGTGTAAGACTGTTTGTTTATGTGTACACGTACGTTGTAACAATGGCAATTATCTTGTGACATTACACACATTTGTGACAGTCTATACATTTTATGGTTGAGAAAGGATTCCTGTTAGCTGATGTCTGGCAGGGTCCAGTCCACAGGAGCCCTTCCAAACATGCACACGGAGAGGATACCACCATCACTGCTCCTCCCAGAAACCACCATGTCCACCACACGGAACAGGTAGTTGGCATCTACCACATAAAGAAATTAATACGTAAATAAATATGCTCCTTGTTGTTGTAGTAGTGAGAGATGATACCTGTAGGCAAGGCATCATTACTAAATGTTTTTGCTACTGTATCACGTTCAACAGATTGACTTTTTAAATCGGTTGCACCAGCGTAACTTTTATTTACGTGCACAAGCGCATAATTTAGGTGCAAGCAAAATTTTTATCGCAATAATACACCTATTATACCTTTTCCTGAAAGTTCCCGTATATATACATTAGTAACGTAAGGATATTTTATTGTACAATACCAATTTTGCCTGGATATAAAAGAAATTCTAAGAGAACTAAAGCTGTAAATTGAAGAAGAAAGAAATGATTAAACATATTAAGGTAGGACTGTCAATAATACATTTGTCAATAACTCATTTTGCTGAACGTTATTTTGTCCCAGAAATTAGTGCGATAAATGATATTGGCATAATTTTGAGACCATTTTAAACCACTGGAAAAATGATAATATTAGAGCATAATCATGCTTTCTGGCTCTGTTCACAAAAGTCGCTCCTGAATAAATATTTAACATTTGGCACAGGATGTATGCTACCAGCTCGGTAAACAGGATGGTTATGATTTAGAGCTTTTAGATTTATGTGTCTGCTAGTCTCTTGCTCTTCACACAGACAATCACATTTATTTAGTTATAAATCGATGGTGTTGCATCACGAATCTGGATCGTTCTTGTCTTTTTTCAATGTGTTTAAATACGTGTCTCATAAATTCTGGAGCGAATCACACAACCTCAGTACTGTTTATTCTGTGTATGAACACTTTTTCGTCGCCACTGTCCGACAAACTGCCTCGTTAACAAATTTTCCTCCCACATCTCCACTTCACTGTCCATGTATCAGTGTGTGAGTAAGTGGGTGCGGGGCCAGCCCAGGGCCTATGCCACTCTTTCACATTCCACCTCTGCCTCCATATGTCACATTGACACTGCATTCACAACTCTATGCGTCACATTAACGCTCAGCTATGTATTTGCATATTGGAAATGCTCTGCATACTGTGAACACTTGCACATTGTACTTACTCAGCTGTACTGCTCTTCTTATTTTTTCTTTTTACCTTCAAAAACATACTGCGTATATATTTTTATATTTATATTGTTAAATTTGAATACTTGATTTTCTTATCTTCTTATATTTAGAGATGTCTGACATGCACCAACGACACCAAAACAAATTCCATGTATGTGTAAGCTTTTCTGATTCTGATTCTGATGTGCGTGAGTGTAAACTCTGCAGAAGACATGAGACGAGGAAGCGGATACAGATACAGAGACAGAGACACACTAGTTTGGTGCAATGGTAGGACCGAGCAAAATCTTGAGTTGGACTTTGGTTTGACTTTTGGTCGACATCCTCTTCCTGCCAGCTATGAGCCATCTCCTCCATCTCCTCACCAACAACAATGCAATCGTCTGCTCTACCCTGTACATGTTCTTGCAAATGAAAAACCACTGTCCAACAACCAAGACCACAAACTCAAACGGACTACAGAGCACGTTCGACAAACGATATGTAATTCGCCTCTGCATTCATTTGCCTGCCTTTGCAAATATGTGGCCGTGCTCTGTCACTGGAACATAACATGATATTCATCCACAAAGTGTAATTGGTTGTTATTGAGATAGCTCCTCTGAAGTAGGGCACCTTTTCAACGTTGGTGTAAAAGGGTTTCATCTTTTCATCTCTTCAGATTCGGCATGTAAATATTGCCCATTTTCTATTTTTCGTTTTTTTTAATGCCTCTAATATATTAATTACATTTCTAACCTTGGCACTGATATTGGACAAATGTTCTATGGGTGGGATTTTGTGTGAAATAGAATCTGCTCTTCTATTCATACAGTATCTCACAGTTCCTGGATGGATCCTTTCTCTGCATTATGCAGTGCAACACTTTGATGGATATTTTTCTTGTTTGCAGTGTTTGTGGCATGTTGATTTCTTTTTCACTGTGTTATCTGTTTTCTCTCTTCAGTTTAGTCAGTAAAGTCAGGATACTTGTCCCATTTCCATCTCTTTTCACTTCTTAAAGACAGTTTTTCCAATTCCAGCTCTTCCATGGACACCCCCGCCTCCCCTCAGCTCCCACTTCATACTTACTCATATCTCTCTTGTGAGGGGATGTGCCCTCATTTCTTATTTTCTTTCTTCCTCCTCACTCAATCCATTGCTCAGTTACTTTATCTGGGTGTCACTGTGTCAGAATGTATTTGGAGCTAAATTATTCATTAGAGAACTGGAGGGCAATCAAAAAGACTGGTACCATGGCAGGGCCAGTGTGTATATGTGCACATGCTCAAAAGACTGTGTAGATGCATGCGTGCTCGATTATGTGTGTGTTTTTTGTGAGTGAGAGCCAGTAGAGACGAGAGGGGATAGCAGGCTGGAAGAAAGAGATTACACAGAAACCCAGAGGGAGCCCAACACAGAGCCTTGCAGCTCTCCTTACAGCCCAGAGAATACTAATTTAATAGTGGTGTGTGCTGTGTGTGAGTGTGTGTATTGTAGCACAGAGGAGGGTTTATAGTTGTTGGATTATGATTTTCACTATCCCTTGATACGATCAATAATGCTGGTGTTGCAACATGAATCATCTGCAGTAACCTTAATTCACCTTTCTGCCCAAAAGAAGTTTATTCATCTTTAGTGCAACTCATCTTTCTCTCTCTCTCTCACTCCCTCTCTCTATGCGTGTGTGAGAGAAAGAAGAAGAAGAGAGAATATAGAGCATGTGCCTATTTGTCATTTACACTCTCTGCTACTGACAACCTCTTGTCCAATTAACAGATATGTTGTGCAAAGCTGACAAGACAGTGGGTCCCAGCTGACCCATGTGATTCTGCTGAACACACACACACACACACACACACACACACACACACACACACACACACACACACACTCCGACTCAGCTGACTTCTCTGACCTGCCACAGATTCGTTTTAAAATGACGCCACATAATGATCAATACCTCTCTTCAATGACTCAAATCTTTCTTCTCGGCTGAGCACACATTCATTCATTCATCAGCCCGTCCCGCTCACGCTCTCCTCTCTTTCTCTTGCGCTGGCACACACCAACACAGAGAATAAGACCAAAGTGCGGAGAGAGTGAGCAGAGAGTCAATAAAGTCTCTGATGGATAGTGTCAACTCTCTGCTCCGTGGAAAGGTATCTTGACAAGGAGTACAGAATGTTTCACTTGCAAAGTTTCCATCCTCAAAGAAGAACTTGCTGATGTCCTCTAGATGTATGTCACAGCGGAGAATTTAGAGGTGACTCCAGGTGCAGTGATGACTGTTCCTAAGTCACAGAGAAGGATGTACACACACACATAAAGGGGAGAGTGTTCAATTTCCTGCCATTGATGAACTGGTGGTCCACAAAACAGGCCGATGACTGCAACAACAGGGTGACATGGGCTTTGATGGAGATCCAGTAGAAAATCCAGTCTCAGAGATCAACAGAGCAAAGGAACTGGCAGAGTCAGAGTTTTTTTTTAATGTCAGTCTCCTCATCGACCAGCTTGTCACGCCAGTGTATGCAAGGGCAAACATGGACCAGTCCTGTGGTGACCCGCCAGACATTACTCAAAATCAGTTTGAAAAAACATGGGCCCTAGTCCAAGATGTAGACATCACCCCAGAAATAATCAATAACCTCCACAAGGCCGTCTTCAAGGACCTTTTCTATGAAAAGCATCATGTCCAAGAAAACGACAGATGATTCCAAGGACCCTATACACTTTTAGTGTTATTGGTATGATTTATGTAACTAATGACATTTTCATCTATTAACATAATAACATTATAATACAAGTTATAACATAAGTTATAAAGCTTGTTCCAGTCTATCATTACATAGGTTGATCCCCAACCAGTCACACAGTCCTATCACAACAAACAGTTTTAACATTATTAAAAGAGCAGCAGATTCCAAAAGCCTGTTTGGTTTTAGCCTCCTCTTTCTATTCTTTTTCTTTTCTTCTAACTATTCACTGCCAAATATAAGTTGTGGCCACATCAGGTTAGCTCTGACCATAGCCTCTAAAATGTGCTTCTCAGTGCGACTGTTTTGTGAAGAACAGCTTCAGATAACAGGTAATTTTCAACAAACAGGTGTACTTCAAAATTATAATTACAATTATTTATCTATTATTAATCTGTTCATATAAGCTGGGTGACAAGCTGACTATTATGAGTCTTAAGCACAAGCCTTTCTCTTTAAGTTAGTGATTCGATTTCTGATATAATTTTCATTCTCCAGTTCTTTTTCGGACTTTCCGTGCACAATGCATTTAATTGATACTGTTACATCTCCTGTGTTTTTGGTCCTCTCTTATATAAGAGAGTTTTCATTTCAAGTATGGATTGTGTTTCTCTTTTGTTTTAAGTTTTGCTCCATGTGTCCCTCTCCTGTGTCCCACTCTGTTCCTTTCTGTGTCCCTCTCTGTGTTCGCCTCTGTGTTCATTTCTGTGTTCCACCCCGTGTTCCCCTCTGTGTCCCACCCTGTGCTTCACCCTGTGTCCCTCTCAGTGTACCTCTGTGTTCATCTGTTTCCTGTTTTATTTTGTAGTCTCTGCTCCTTGTGTGTTGTCCCCCTGGACTTCCTGCCCCCGTCAGTCCCACCTGTTTGTCCTGTGCCACCTGTCTCTAGTTTCTCATTAGTTCAGTGTGTATTTAAGTCTCTGTGCTTCCCTGTGTCTTTGTCAGTTGCCATTTCTACTCCCCCAAGTAAGTCTCTAGTGTTTTATTGTGTCTCCCCGGTTTTTGCCTAAGAGGATTTAGAGTTCTTTGTTAGGATTTTGTTATTGTACCCTGCATTCCTCATTAAAGGACACTTTCAGTTGAAACCATTTGTTCTGCCTTTTTGGGTCCTACCACTCCCTTACCCACTCCCCACAAAACGTAACAGATACACCGAATATCTGAAATCTTTTGAGAGGGCATGTCCATTTGGCTGTGGGGGGAGGCTGTGGCTGAGGGGTAGAGCGGTCGTCCTCCAACCAGAAGGTCGGAAGCTTGATTCCCAGTCTTCCCATCTGCATGCCAAAGTGTCCTTGGGCAAGATGCTGACACCCAAATTGCCCCATAGAACAACAACAATAAAAGTGCTACTCTAGATGCACTGTATGTATGAATGTGAGTGAGAATGGGTGAATGGCAAACTGTAGTGTAAAGCGCTTTGAGTGGTCTTCAAGACTAGAAAAGCGCTTTATAAATACAACCATTTACCATTTTTATCTCATTAGCCAGACTTTACAACTTCTGCTTTCTTTACTATTGTTCAAAAGAGCATGAATGCTAGATATCACTACAAAAAGTTCTTAATTGCTTTAACACAATCCCAAATAGCTATCACTATTCAATTTTTTTTTTTTAGTTTCAAATAAATAAATAACTTATTTGAGTAATGTTTTCAATTTGCTTTGTCATTAGTTGCAGTAATAAGCTAATACTACTACCTACTACAGCATACTACCACATACTACAAAAGCTATACGATAGTATGTAGAAGTAGAGTTGTCTCAGTGGTGCATTTTAACACCGAACATAACGGTTTTACCGTCTGTCACCACTAGTTCTTAGCTCCTTTCAAGTGATTGTCGCTACTGAAACTTAATTCCGTCCCAAACTTTTGTTTTAATGAAATTTGCAAATCTTAATCTTTGCTAATGCCCTTGTTAAATGTATCATCGGATTTGCACATTACTAGGTAAGGACACATAATTAATCCTATTGATCCTACTCTTTCATTTTAGTGATCGGTGTGTTTTTAGTATGCCCGATTATCATGTAGTAGCCTAAGTTGAGCATGGAAGCACTGAATTAGTGCTGTTATTTCAACCACAAATCAAAACTTTCTCCGCAGAGCCAGAGGAAGCTTGGCTGCTGTATTACTTTGAGAAGGGCTCAGTATTATTGAGCTGTAGGACCTCGACCTGCAGAAAACAGAAGACCTAGTATAGATATTAAATTGAGCGGTGTGAAATTTTTACCCTGTCAGAAGAAATTGAGGATAAGGTCAGTTTGTTTTCTCTCCTGTTCTGGAAGAAGATATAACCCCTCTAAGTATTAGAAATAGCTATAGACTGATGAAATGTATACATATGTTCCCAAAAGTACTATATACGGGTTTTCTGACTCCTTGACCTTTCCACCAATCAGCCTGAAGTTCTCTTGACCAGTACTGGTGATGATCTCAAACCAGTTTGCGTCTAACTTACTGACTGACTGACTGACTGTCTCTACAGGGTAAATTCTACTCATACCTACTCCTCATGTCTATCGCTGGTTCGACTCGAGGAATGCCTGACTCACCAGGTGAATAAGATCTGACACCACAGGTTGTGAAGTGGAATGTGACACATCGTGTTATGAAAACACACTTGCCCTGACATTAAGTGGTTCATCAAACGGGAGCTGACAGTGTGCGTGACAAAGTGATATACAGATTTGCTTCTCTTTATCTCTACATCTGACCATGACCGACAAATACCTGCAGGTTGTGCAAAGTTTTATTCATGAGCTCCGTTGCCCGTTATTTTATTTCAAGTGCTTCACTTTCTGTGAAGAGGACTACTGTAGTGTTCTGTTGTTTGAAGGAAGAAAACTGGGGTGGGCAGAGAAATGACCGACATCGTCTGTTACACCTGATGTCTGTGTCTTGTTTAAGTTTTCTCACCTATGCAGCTTTAATGTTTAGTAAGGTCTCACCAGTCCTATCAACCTGATTAACAGTGACAAACCTATAATAAACCCAATGCACACTATCTGCAGAGCACCATAGAGCAGACATAGCCATTTACGTGAGTTAGTGATGACCAAAACCCAGCAGGAAGTAGAATCAGTTTTGAGGTGTTCCAGGCCTTCGACAGTGAATGTTTCCGAGTGCTGTAGCAGTCATTGTAGGCTACAGATAAATAAATTATTATACCATGTTATCTTTTTCCTGTCTCCCACCACAGACTGATGTAAACAAGTGCCTTTGGATATGCATCTGCATGAACATGTAAAGGAGAATTAATGTATGGTGTATGTATGTATGTATGTATGTATGAATGAGTGTGTGTGGAAGAACATGTGTGTGGAGGTGAAGGGGCGGAGAGAGCACCTTCCAGGTGAAGGTGCTCCACAGAGGATCAGTCAGCACAGGTGAGAGCTGTTAGCTGATTGATCCTCAGACTTGAAAAGGCAGCAGCAGAGCTGCCTCGACAGGACACACACTGGAAGAGAGACTGGGTGAAGCCAGAGGTCCAGCAGATAGTGCTGGACCGTTTAAGTTCCATGTTTTGTATGTTCTGTTGGCTGTAATAAAAGATGTTGCCGAAAACGCAATGGTTGAACTGGTTTGTCTCTGGCTGTCGTGATGGGAACCCCGTGGCATGGCCTACTGCCACAATGTGTATACAGACATTTCAATTAAACAGATGGATCCCCCCCAGGATGTTGATATTAATTTTTCTTTTGGGGGGGTCCTTTGTTTCCTACTTGAAAAAAAAAATGAAATGAAAATGTACTAAATAAATATGTTAGCTCCCTGCTTCCAGTATTTATGCTACTGTAGCCTGAGAATAAGAACACAAGATACTGGAGGAAACAGCATAACATTCTGGGTGAAACATTCACCCTCATAAAATATAATAAAATACAAATAGGGAATAAACATGCCTCAGTCCCAGAATACCGATTCATCTTCATGAAACCATCACTGCAGCCCTGGTAGACTGGGCAGGACAGAACTAAGTAAAATAGTCTCTGCGCAGTGTGTCACAAAATGGCTGCCACTGCATTTGACGGGCACAATGACAGGTTTCAGCAGTCAGTCCGTCTCTTAGCCGGCCTGGTGTGAGTATCCAACACCGTAAACTCCTGCCGTTGTGCAGCTACAAATACAAACACACAAACACACACACGCACACATTCAGCATAATCTATTTCACAGTCTGCTGGAGTCTGGCAATCTCTCCAATCTGCAAAGCTCATACCCTGACTCCCAGTGACCCCCCAAACAATTTTAGTGTGATATCTATGAATGTATTACACAGCAGCCAAACACCCTGGGACACAAGCAGGGAGAGGGCAATGTTTTGCATTCAGGCTTTCCTGGTAGTAAACAATCTGGGGTCCTCTGCAAAAATGATTAATCCTCCCTAGATTTTTTGAAAGGAAATTCCAGTTTCATAGAACCCAGATCTTTTTTGATGGTTTATGTTGATATTAGTGGAAAGGTTATAGTCACAAAGTTAACAATTTTAAAAATCTGTTGATAAGCAGTCAATGTTCAAACATGTAATAAATAGACTTCTGGTTAAATTAACTTATTTGACAGAGAGGATAGAGGCTAACGGTAAACCTTTCTAAACGTGGGGAGAGGTGAACAAACTGTAAACACGACAGCAGCAGACACACTTTATGAAGCTAATGCCCTGTGCTGCTGGAAAAACATTCGAGCGTTTGCTGAGGTTACAGCAAAAGAGAAAAAGAGACGAGCTTAAGATCTGCACAGTGAAGAGTATGCTCATGTTTTCAGTATGAATCAAATTGCATGGATATTCAAAAGTCAAATTTATAAACTTGAATTTTTCATGAATTGATGTTGAAAAGTCCCCGCTCCCTTGTTTTGGAATGATTTGAATTATTTTTTTTCTCACCGATATAAAGAGAAACACAGAGGTTGTGTAAGAGGTTGAGATTGTAAGAAAGTGTTTTTTTTCCATTGTGCCTCTACAGTGAGTAACTCAGTTTGTCGGAGAGGAGCTATGGCAGTATTGTGTCCTCAAGGACACTCAATAAACTTGACCTAGTTGTTTGTTAGAATCTCATCTGAGCTGCAAACGGAAAAGACTTCCTCCCAAAAGTATTTTGATTTTTTTACATTTTGAAGTTCTCTTTTAACTGTGACAAAATGACAAAACAACAAAACACACACATTTTCACAGCTCATGTCACAATAGGAGATTTGAGCATAATTTCAGTCACCATGTTGTTACCATGATGTCACCTTTAAGTGCAACCGTAATTACATTTCAAAAATTACAGTTTTCCTGTTAGTTCAGCCGCATGTTTATTTCCAATCTCTGTCTCTTCACTTGACAGTTAACTGCTGTTTTCCTGTAATATCCCATTCCTCAAATGAGGTGTTACATGTCGCAGACAGGGCTCGTCTCCAAATTAAATTACTCAGAGGTTTAAAAACAAGTATTTTTCCTTCAAAACAAAGATGACGGATTGTAAGTGTCCCTCACAAACCTGATTTGAGCTGGGGGTCCACACCTCTAGCCGACCATAGACTTTGTCCTGCTGTCTTCGCTCACAAGTAGGAGCCTGCTGACAGGCATTAAGCCTTGACACAACTGAGACCATTGGCAAAACCTCATTGCTTCCGGGAAGATTCCCTCCACAGATTTGGCGTAAGGCTCCAACAACTACTGCTCTGGGTTCCAGCCAAGGAAGTCTCCACAGCACATGGCAACTAATTCAACAAGGATAAGTCCATTCTTTGTCAGACTGCTAATAAGAATGGGTCGATGTCATTGCAAGAATCATGATCTTTAAAACGTCATACAGTCAATATCATCACCACACAACCCTGAATACATGTTATCTGCCATCATTACCTAAGTGAATACTTGCTCATTCCATTCTCCTGCGCATCTTTGCAAACATCCAGATTTGCATTTACTTGCAAGTCTTGGATTCTTATCTGAGACTGATTAATTGAATCAAACTGTCTGAGTTTGTTCTATAAGGAGCTGGTGCCTGCTTTAACAAGTGCATTTTAAATTCTGTCATAACACCATCCCAGTGCCGAGGCTCGGAGCGCTTCTCTCCTGCAGGTGGGGAGTTGGCTTGGATTTTGGCAGAAAACAGAAATAATTATATCACACATTAGCGGTGGATAAAGTAAGAACGTTCTTTCACATAGTG
This sequence comes from Paralichthys olivaceus, assembly GCF_024713975.1. Taxonomy (NCBI): domain Eukaryota; kingdom Metazoa; phylum Chordata; class Actinopteri; order Pleuronectiformes; family Paralichthyidae; genus Paralichthys; species Paralichthys olivaceus. Next base: position 16,992,788 of record NC_091113.1, on the reverse strand, counting down.
TGCACACACTGCATATATCCACACATACACTTCAGGAATGTATTTTAGTCAGTTTGCGATACGCATCAGCAAAGTAGAGGTGCTTTTTATTCTAGATACTAAAAGCTCTGTTTACTATCTGTATAGCAGTGGTAGTTGCTTTGAAATTGGAGCATGTCCAAGTCTTGGATGGAAAAGAATTCCCCCGGTTCCATTACCATTGAAAATATTATTTTACTTTGATAAACAATCAAAGGTACAAATTGGTAGTACAAGTACAAGTTCACCCTACATTCTGAACAAGCTTCCAGCCTCGTCTTTATTTTCCTGTCCTGTTTGGAATCTCCTCCCTAACGTGCGTGATGCCAGAACCCCTTTCTATACCCTGTTTGTCTTTTTTACCTCTTCTGTGAACCCAGTCTCTATTCCACAACCTTTTACAACAAACACAAAAACGCTGTTTGCCTCTGAGTCTGTGTTCCACCTTTTGAGTCCATTTAATTTAAGAGTTATGTCAGAGACATCATGCATCAGAAGACAACATCAATTTCAATTGATATTGTGCCATATTATAATAGCGGTCTCCTTTCTGTATTAGTCCACTGCAGCAAGAAAATCAATGAGTCAAACTGTTTTATACTTTAACTACTGCCATGCAAACATGAATTCCTTTCTGCATTAGCTCCAGGCAATTAATTCTCCTAAAGATTTATTATGACATGTCCATCATGCACACTTCTTTTGGAGTGTTAACAAAGCTGAGGTTAGAAATGTCCTCTTCTTTTATCTCTTTTATATAGGAAGTAAAGATAGGAAGACAGAAAGGTAGATAAAAAAGCGGAGAGAGAGCAAAGGGAAAATCTACAACAACCAATGCCTATTTAAAGAGTAAGTCCTACTGTTCCTGCAGAAAATTACCCCATAAATTGCCTTTGTGATTTCTGCGCAATTTTCTAGTATTGATAACCTCACACAGTTATAGGGAACATGGGCTCCTCTGGGCCTTTAATCACACTAGAATAGTCTTTATCTTCCAACAACATTTCAATTTTTTCGCCTCTTGTCATTATTATTATCTTTTGATACACCAGACTGTTGAATCAGTGTGTGTGATATTTCTATCTTTGCCTTCACATGGTCCATGGTTGCTCTCACCAACTAAGAACCCAGTTTCATACATTAAAAAGGTATATGTATTTGAGTATGAAGTCGCTGTAGAGGGGAAAGGTGAAAGTAAAATTAGTATGAAACCTCTGTTATCATTAATTCATTGACTTCCAGAACCCATTGTTCTCTACACGTGTGTGTTACAACAAGAGTGGAAGTGAGGAACGTGAAATGCTTTCCAGATGTTTTGAAGAGGTCAGTATGTGTCTCCGTTGACATCTTTGTCTTAATGAAAGGTTTTGCCTGGTCTGTAGTTACCTATGTTTATGTCGTTGTTATGGTCATCGGTGTCAGGGTCATATTTTATCGTTTATTACTTTTTGTGGGGGTAGTTTGTTTTGTGAATAAGTTGTCTGATCTCTAAGGAAATCCCCCATGTGCGCCCATGTGATTGCCCACCTGTATTTAGCGCCTGGTCTTCCTTGTCCTCTTCTGGTTCCTCCTTTGTGTTGTAACGTCATTTGTGTTTGCTGAGAAACACTGGGCTATAGATTTGATTCTTGATATGCAGAACAAATTTCTTTTAACTTGTATTTCAGAAGTTTGCTGGAGTGTTTTTTTTAATGAGCTTGCCTATAGCTTTTTTCTTTCAAAATTGGTTTTATGATGTGTTGTGATCTACAGCCGTTGCTCTGTTCTTCACCTCACCTTCGTTTCCCTCATCCCTAGACATCTGCATGGTTATAACAGTAGTGTTATTATTCTAACTCATGAAGAAGTCAGTCAGAAGTTTGCCAGGAAAAACAGTTACAAAAAGTAGGCATAAATAAAATCAATATACAGTTTCTCCATATCTGTCAATTACTAAAAGCAAAAAGGAGACACACCTCTTAGCTCTCAGTTTCTCCTCTTATGTGGACATTTGTATAATGAAAGAATAATCATGTCAGGTCAAACTGCTTGGATGAAAAATGATTATAATGTGATTCTTTTTCAGGACATTTAACGTGGCAGCTCCTTTTCATGAGTTCACTGATTCAGTTCGACAGAAATGAATTTACAATACACCGAGGACAACTTTACACATGGCTTTTGCAACAAATGAAATATTTCATTTGCTCGCTGAGTCACATGGGATTCTACAAATCAAACACACAATTGGAGGGTTTTTCAATCCAGAAGCGGTTCTGGTGTAGAGAGAAGAAAACTGATTTGACTGAGGTGGTAACCTGCTTATTACAATTATCATTGTTTTTACCATTGTTGGTACTATTACTAAATCATTATAAAGATAATGTTAGCAAGTGGCTGTACAGTGAGGACTCTATATGAATTAAGGGCTGTGGCTAGGGGTTATCAACTTCCTGAAATGAAATGATCAAATGATCAAATCTGCGTCAATAAAATATGAATACAGGTAAAACAGGTCATCCTCCAAGTGCAAAACAACACAGCACAGAGACAATTTTTGGATTCATTTAATTGAATTGTATTTTATATTTATCTATCTCTGGCATGAACTCATTTAAGAACGTGCAACAGTGCAAAACAGGATGATCAAAGAATGTCAGTAATTAGTGCAAAAACTTTTCAATAGAAAGGTTTAAATGGATTCTTTAAAACCAAAAGCAACATAACTGATTATGTTTAAAGTGTCTTGAAACCCCAGCGCAGAGGCAGAACACAGAGCACGAGGCCGAACGAAAAGTTCAAGGGTGTTTAGAAATCAAATAAAGCTGGATCGTGGATGTGGTTAGATGACGGAGGGTGAAAGATATTTGTCTGTGATTTTGCCAGTGAGGAGGGAAGGCAGGAGTACAAGATAAAGCTAAGAGGATTACTCTGATTACACAAAACGGAGAGGCCAAGAACGAAGTGACGACGAACTGGCGGTGATAGTAGATATCCTGCCGGTGATCGGTGAATGAGCTGCAGGCGAGGCGGTGAGCTGTCCCTGTCCACAGGGTCATCACAGGGAGATGACACACACCAGCAGAAGGGGAGACAAAAAGGGAAGGGGAAAAACACTAGGGGTCACAGAGGAGCTGTGACAATAACTGTTATATTTGAGTCATTAATAATAATAAATAATAATAAGATTCTTTTTCTATAATTTTTTTCTCCCTCATAAAAACTTCACAGTCTCCAGTATTATAAGCATCAGGACATCATAAGCAGCTCAAGAAGCCCATGCTGCATTTTGCTCATTTTCCATTTGCCATTTGGAGGTGGCTCAGTGAGCACCTCCGGGTGAACCAGGGCGAATGCATTGGCACAGCCAGTGGATTCAAAAGGCAGCACCGGGGGCTTCCAGAGACAGAGAGACACCGATACTGAAGAACTGAGACACTTGTGAGGAACACTGGAGAGACTCATGACAGAGACTGAGCGGAGTTGAAAAGCTGAAATAGCCGGCGTGTTTAGTTATTGTGAGTTTATGTTTGGTCACGTTATTTAATAAAGATGCTGAAGAGCAAATCCTTTGTGTCTGAGACCCCGATAATGCCACATTGGCACCCAGTGTGGGGCTTCATGCAGCCAGAGACGAAACAAACACACTGTGCATAGTATCCTTACTAAAAGTTTTGACTAGTAGTAGTAGGGTAGTTCAAAGAAAAATGAAAATTCACTCATTTTCTACTCACCAATATGCCGATGGAGGGCTGGGTGAAGTGTTTGAGTCCTCAAGACACTTCTGGAGTTTCAGCGGTAAACAATGTTGCAGGGAAATATTATACAATTGAAGTAAATGTTCACCGATTCTTCAAAAGTAAAAAAATGAAAATCCTTCCATACTTCGCCATAGGTGTCATCCAAGTGTCTAAGCCTCGACATTCCAATTCAACTTAATATTTACACCATGTTTTTAGCCTAAATGTCCTCTGTGATCCACTTGCGAAGATCAAGCAGGATATTTTCTATCAGCGTAGATTCTTTGGATTGACAGAGACTTTCCACCGGTGGCAGTGAAGAAAAATCGAGCAGTTGGGGCGACTGAAAGGCTTTTGATTGATTGTAAAACTGATGACTGGGTATTCAGAGTTGATACCCTGATCGTGGTGCTCCTCCTGTCACTCAGCTGTCAGCCGTCAGAGAGAACATTTTACAATTGGACAGCTTATAGGTGATCGACTCAAGACGTGTGTGTCAGGTTGTGATTGGATAAAAAGAGAGAAGGAGCCGGTGGAGCCAGGATATAGCAGGAACTGTGAATGTGAGGCATGGACAAGATTATGATTAACTTCATTCATCTAGTTTGCTGGGCAGCTAGTGCAATACCGTACAGTATCGAGACTATAAATCACCTGCCCTAGACCCCCCCAGCCCCATTCTGTGTGCTGAAGTGTCCTTGGGCAAGATACTGAACCACAAATTGCTACCCCAACTGTATTTTGAAGCACTCCAAGTGGTCATTAAGACTAGAAAAGTGCTGTTTAAATGCAGCTCATTTACAAAGAAATATAATTTGAACTGAGATATTTACAGTAGTTTATTTGTATTGAACCAATTATGTCAATATTATGAACTATAACGTGTTTCTGATCAATTCTACAGTTATTGGTACGATCAATGATCATATTCGGTGAAATGTCTCTATCTTAGACGATGTCCATTACCCATGTGATGTTTTCTAAGACTTTGCTCATTTCATGTGGATAATTGATACTCATCGCTCACTGGCAACTCCCAAGTAAAAGCCGTATAAACAACAGGTCATCTCTGAAATCTTTGACCTTTTCTGGAGATGACAGTGATGCTCTTCTCTGCTGACAAACTATGACTGGGTCAGACCCATTTTGCTTGGAAAGCAGCATTCCAAGCAAACATTCAGAATCGACTTTTCTTTTCCTGACAGCTTCCATGATGGTTGTTAGTGATGACATGTGGCAGCTTTCTTTTGTTCACCATGACCAGGACTTAGCAGGCCTACATCCCTGAAGGGACATTTGACATTTAAATCTACTATTTTGTGTTATTTCCTTTTTTTTCACAAAAAACAATGCCACTCTTTTTGCAGCCTTTCATGGACGGATGCAATCCTTTTTCGCTCAGATCTAACAGGCCGCTGTGAGGTCGTTTGCTCCACTGTTGAATCTCAAAAGCAGGCTCTTGAATCTGATTTTGGTGAGAAAGCTCCCCCAAGATTTGCTCAACATTATCTGCCACTGGAGGTTCACCAGTAGAAATCCATGATTTCAATAAGAGATAAGAAATCAATAAGAAAAAAGGCTCAGGGAGAGAGGCAAGCCATCATCAAGACAGGGTTCCTCCAAAGCAGAGATGTTCTTCTGGATAGTCAAAATCTCAATATTCTCCACAGCATCCACATGAATTTATGTTTCATCTCCTTGCAAACTAGATACAACAGTCATGTTGACTGTGGTGTGCAGAATGGAAACAAAATGACATCTGATTCATCTTCAGAAGAAATGTCTGGAGAGTGGTGATAGATATCAGGTCTGCCAGCTGACTTTTCACATTCTTGTGCAGTTGCCTCCTTAGTCTCCCCCAGATTTAGTGTTACTCTTCTCAGTGGTAACTTCTTACGGTAGTAACTTTTCAACCAAGTCTCTGACTGAACTAGTTTTCCCAAATCGATGCTTCTGAAAAATCCGCTAAATTAATATGAAATCTACTTGACCGTGGCTGCGTCAGAAAGTCCACCTCACCCTACTCAACTCATATGGTCTGCTACAGCTGGATCACAAAACTATCTCTGAATGCCTCCCACTCTCCTACGACCAAGACGGTATGGAGGTGACTCGTCGGAGCACCTCCAGGTGAACCAGGGAGAGTTGACTGGTACAGCTGAGGTTAGCTGGCGGATTAGCTCACCCTGGATTCAAAAGGCAGCAGAGAAAGCTGCAGGAGAGGAGAGAAAACCACTGAAGAGGAGAAACACATGGAGAAAGACAGAAAAGAGAACCCATGACAGAGCTGAGCTGCATAGGTCTAGTATTTGAATTCATGTTTGCCTGTTATTTTAACAATTAAAGATGTTGAAACCAGAATGGTTTGTGTCAGGCTGTGTATGGGAGACCAACAACATAGTGGCGCCAAACGTGCGGGCCAAAACAGCCAGAGAGACTGAGGTGCTGGAGCGTACCCTGGCTCGGACAGGGCCCTGCCCCGGTTCCTGCCTGCAGCTCAGCAGTTAAGTCGCTCCTCTTCCGGGTGCCCTCTCGGCCGTGATGACGACGCTCTTCCCAGCTGCTGGTCCCACGTCAGCTGTTACGTCGATGCTTTCCTCTGCTGCAGTAGGTCAGGCCGGATGGCTACGCGGCCTGAGTTTGGCCATGGGGGTACGTGGAAGTGGCTTGTCAGAGCACATCCAGGTGAACCAGGGAGAGTTAATTGGCAGAGCTGAGGTTAGTTTCTAATTAGCTCTTTCTGGATTCTAAAGGAGAGCTGCCACAGAGGAGAGAGACATGGAAAGAAACTCATGAAGGAGAAACACATGAGGAGAGACTGGGAAGAGATAAGTTGTCAGGAGATGAAAATGCACCGACTAATTTTAGGGTAAGGTCACCATAACATTTTTATTTGTCTGGATTCTGTGTTTATTGACATACATAATTGAAAATGCAGCTTTGGTCCTTTCCCCATTCTTTGGGAAAGGAGGCTGATCCTAAATGAACTGCCTAGATGCATTGCTAAGAGCTGCTGCAAACTTTGACACAGTTTGATGGGATCTGCTCATCCCTGTCTATTCACATCTATCTCTCACTCTCTCTGTGTCATGTGTGTATGTGTGTGTGTTTTAAATGGCAGACTTAATCAATAAAAATATATTGGTGGCAGCTGCACTGCTACTCTGGGACAGTTCTATTGAATGCACCACAGCTCCTGCTGCTCGGGCTCGTCAGTGCCAGCACAGTGAGGGGGAGGCAGAGAGGTGAGACCCCTGAGCAGTGGCCATCGAGATGGTTGGGCTCAATATTTCAACATGGAGAGTTACTTATCTTGTTGTTAGTGTGTTGTTGAAGTGCTAATGACTGCTCTTACCTCATACGTATCAGTGAAATGAATATTTACATTTATTTTAGCTGGATTGTCACTGTCTTTTTAATGCGTTGCAGTTAAAATGTTAACTCCAGTTACCAAGCACAACACATAAGGCTCAGCTGTTGGGGTGATAATGTGTGGTGTTGTTTGATACACTAGTCTTTTTAACTGAATATGTTTGCTATAAATCTAAACATGTTCTGCAAGTTTTACTTCTTTAAGATCAATGCTGACGACTTTCCTTTTGCCACATCCTTTTATTAAATCAAATAATCAGTGATTTCTTCTGCTGCTTAGTTACTGTCACTCCTGTATTTCTCATTTTATTAAACATTTGCTCTATTTTACTCATTTTAATTTCATTTAAGAAGCTTCTTTTTTGTCTTGTTTGTCATTATCTTTTATTTTATGCAAAGCACTTTGAATTACCTTGTTGCTGAAAAGTGCTGTGTAAATAAACTTGGCTTGCCCATTGAGTATTCTCTAGACTATTCAGGGAGATTTATACACTGAGTGTAGTCTGTATCAGCTCATATAGCACAACTTGGCAATCGCTCCAATCATTTTACTCCAGGGTAAGTTTTAAAAGTTAATTTTCAATAACATTTAATATATATTCACTTAGCTGTGTTGCCTCAGTGAACTGGACATTAGCTTGAAATGAATTAACAAGTTAAAAAACTCTCTCTCACACACACAGTAAGCAGACGTCACTGTCAGGGACAGGGCTGCTTACAATCTGCTTACGATTCATGTACAGGTGGCAGGCAAAGGTCATTGTCGTGAGGCTGAGCCGGTGGCAGCAAAGGGGCGATCAAGGAAAACCAGCAACAGCCTTGATGAAGACTGTTGCTGTCGGACCAGCGTGTGTGTGAAGTCATATTTGTAAATAGCACATCCAAATTGTTTCCGAAAAAAGAAGGCCAGGTCTTTGCACGAAAAGAAAATGGAATACAATAATTTAACTTGGACAACACAAAGCAAGTGTCAAGGTGAGTATCTGCAACATGTGCTTAGTGCAAATAGTATGTTACACCATATGCGATACATGTTACAATGATATATGTACAATGAAGGGAACACTTAAATCACACAACAGCTCCCAAATTGAACAAAGTTGAAAATCTTTACTGATGTACATGTTTAATTTGTTGAGAACAAAATGACGTAACAAAAGTCAATGGAAACCAAAACCCTGAACACGTTAAGGGCTGGATTCAAAACCACACTGAAAATCAAAGTGAAAAATTTAAATCAGAGTCTGAAATTAACCATCACAACTCAGAATGTGACTCATTAGTGTGCATGGCCTCAATGTGCCTGTATGTACTCCTGACAATGTCTGGGCCTGATGAGTCGGCAGATAGTGTCATGGGGGATCTCCTCCCAGACCTGGACCAGGGGGCATCAGTGAGCTCCTGGACAGTCTGTGGCATTACTTGGCGTCGTCAGATGCACCGATAAATAACATCCCATTGGTGCTCATTTGGATTAAGTCAATGGAATCAATGCCTTCATCATCATCCTCTATTTCACGCTTGTCACATATCACCCTTATAGAGTCTGTTTCTGACAGTTTGCTCAGAAACATGAACACCAGTGCTGGGGGTCATTTTGTAGGGCTCTCAGTGCTCCTCCTGGTTCTCCTCACCCAAAGGAGCAGATACCGGTCCTGCTGTTGGGTTGATGCCCTTCTACAGCCCTGTCCAGCTCTCCTTGTGTAAGAGCCTGTCTCCTGGCATCTCCTCCATGCTCTTGAGACTGTTCTTGGAGACACAGCAAGTGGCTGGTAGGCGTTGCTACAGACAAAGGAATCATTGAAGACGAATTCACAACAAAGCTAAATTCAAGATGAAGTTGAAGCAAATCAAATATTGTTTGAGAGATGTCATATTTCATTTCCTTTCAAACAAAGTTAACTGTTGCACACTATTGTACTGTAATAAATATAAGCATAGACTCACTATGACACTATAATAAGTTAAATTTAACCACTGCAAGTTTATTTGCACAGTACAATACATAGATGGTTATTTAAAGTGCTGAGAAAAAACACTTAAAGCAGCTTCACCATGTTCATTTACCAAGAGAATTCTCTCCAATGATCTGAGATCTAGTGAGCCGTGTCTTCCTGGAATATTTCTGAACGGCATTTAGGTCATTTATCCATTAATAAACAAGCAGCCAGTGCCAGGGTTTGTTAGAGTGTCAGGGTAATGTGGTCAGTTCACTGGCTGCTTAACTCCAGGAAGTTAACTTCTGCATTTTGTTCACACTTTAACTGGCTTTTTAAAGTATACAAACATTTGTTGAAATCATTTTATTCTGGAATTTTTAAATATTCTCTATTGCATTCTCATCAACTGTATCACTCTCATTTTAATATGTGAAATTTATAATAATTATAATGAATATATACAGAAACATATATAACAAATTAAAAAGACAAAGTGAATTCCACTGTTTGAGAAATGGAGCAACACAGGAGGTCCTTTAAAACCATTTATTAAACGTCACTTAAATATAGAATAAAAACAAAAGGTGTTCAGCTTCTCCGCAGGTGGCTGTGATGGTCATATGTTCCTTCCGCCATATCTGTCAGAGCAATTCCTGTTTTATTGGTTCCGTTTGTAGACCCACTATTAGCTGGTCAAGCAACAGATCAGCCCCCTCTTCTGCTCCACCTTCATCCTGCTCTTGCCATTTGAAAAAGAGTTTTCGCAGTCTTGATATAAAAGCATTCACACCTTCATCTGCCTGCTGTTTACAATTGAAAAAACTAGCCCGTAGCTGTGCTTTAGTGGCAGGTTTGGCATAAAGTTAGCCTCTCCTTCTAGGGCGCCCAAAACAAAATCAGCTTGTGGCTGTTGACTCAGTCCTTGTGCCCTCAGCATGGCTTCCACCTGAGCCCTCCATTCTTTAAATCTTGCCTTTTAGGAATCCAAGCAGCCCCCATAAACCATGGCATGACAAACTGTGCAGTTGTGGGTGAGAAAGAATTAGGCCTAGTTTGCTGGGCTGCATCCATTTCTAAACAGTGGAGCTATTATCCTGCCAACAACACCAACATAATGTCCCACAAGTGTGTGAGGTTCACTTTGTGTTACTGGTACGACATAAAAGAGAACCTCACACACTTGTGTGACAAGAGCATACCCCAATTTGTAGCTCTGAGAATCTTTGCAACTGCTTCTGTTAAAGTGGCATGTGCTGAAAGTAGCTTGAGTCCAAACCAGTGGTGCAGTGCAGGGTATACACAAGTATACGGAGTAAAGCCACTTATTTTTCAATCAGCATAGTGTATACCCACTTTTAAATCACCTCTGATTCACATCATTCAGCAGTGCTGGAAGCCAATTTCTAACCAAAACATAACCCGCCTCACTCTCCCTCTCATTGGCTTGGTGTAGGTTTGAGGAGTGGTGAGTGGTTAAATAGGATAGGGTAAAAATAGGGTAAGCCAGTCAGAGTCAGAGTAGGGCACGTCATGCCTGTGTTTGTATTCCTGGAAAAAAAATATCGCCTGCCCCTTTACCTAATCTCCTGGTGAACTGAACTCAACTAAATAGACCTCTAATGAAATTCAAACATGCACTAAGGAATAAGGAATAGTTGATTAGAAATGCATTAATCATGTGGCCTCACCCTTAAGTCTGTGGACCAGTAATGAAAATGATAATTTTTGGATGGAACCACATCTCAAGTTTAGTGAACCTGAATGCCTCTTGGTTATTAGTATTGGGTTCAGGCAATTAGTATTCCCAGGCTTAACATCCCAGGGTGTCGTTGACTGATTAAATGCTCATCTCACCACTCACAACTACCCTACGTTGCCACACCCGCTTTGCTCTTTATTTTAATTTACATTGTATTCATTATTATGATTGTTATTATTATATTATGATTTATGTCTTGTTTCTACAATATTGTTTTATTTTGTGTGTTATTTTCCCCTCGATAATAACTAGCATGCCTGGTGTAAGTATCAGTACAAAGAATTTGCTGAGAAATTTCATTCAGGATGAAAGTAGTGGACAGCCATCACCCTCTATATAGCCATAATAAAAGCATCGCTGAAAAGAATCTCCCACTTTGAGGGGAACAGAAACAATGTGTGGTGGTGCTGTAGAATCATGGCTTCACAGCTCCTTTACAATATTAATGAGAATGTCCAATGGCCCTATTCCCATTTCACTCTGAAGAAGAAGGCCGTCTTCATTAGAGCATGTAGTTTTTTTTGTGTCTCCATCAGTCACCGGGGAGCCAACAGTGTCTGTGTCGAGCCACTTAATAACCCCTACAGGGATGCTAAGGCTGCCCATCCCTCACCCCGACACCTTAACAGCAGCCTAAATTGGGACGGCATGATCTGTTAACTCACACTACAACTGCTACTGCAAACTACTTTTGAGTTTCTATGACAGAACACACTTATCTCACTGACTGCAAACCTAAATCATGCACCCTAACTGCACCCACTTAAAAGCCCTTTTTCAATTACATGTATATGAGCTTGAGAAGCAGGGCTGCACGTGTTGCGTTGCCTGCCGCATGTAATCCTCTCTTCTTTTAACCAGACGGATCAGATGTTTTAGGTTTTGGTCTGTGTCACTGTTGCATCAGACTTGTCTGCATTAAATCCACTGTGTAGCTGTGTCTTATTACTTTTTCAGAGAACGAGGTTATAGGGTGACTGCTGGCTGAATGGAAATATCTTACTCTGACAGAGTTAAAACAGAATATCATAATACTGCCTTAGCCTCCATCCTTCAACCTTTCTTACTGGGAATATTTTTTGAATGTATATTTTTCTATTCTTAGCGGAGTCTCTGTAAACACTTTTTAAACTCTGAATTTATTATTATTTCATAAGGACATCAGAGTAAGAACCTCTTTAAGATTTGAAGTAATGAACAAGTTTTGGCTATGTTGGCAAATGACAAAACATAACGTATGTTTACATGCATATAACACAATTTACTGTGTCTAGCAGCTCCACAGAGGCAACAATGCTCAGAGTCCTGTATGTGTCAATCTTTGCAAACCTGAAAACATGCTATCAACTTGAAGTGAAATCTGGACCCACAAACAACCCACTACCCAACCCATCGCTGTGATTTAACGCTCGGTGCAAGACTCTAAAACTGCTCTCAGACATGCACTGAACTCCGGACCTCCTCTTTCTGCGACCTCTCCAGCCAGGCCCCTAGTATAAAGTCAGCAGAGTACGGAGGAGCCAAAGAAACACATGAGGAGATCCTTCTGTGGATTCACCCACTTGCTGGATTCACCAGACATCGATGAAGATGTGACGAGAGCTCTTGGTGATAAGGGCCGATCCTGTGTGTCAAATTCATTCCCCAGTTCCTTAATGTGTCATTGTTATTAGCTGATGTGGTTAAAATCTACTGCTACATTAAGATGAACTTAAATATTGACTGGACTTATGGGTCGGACAAACATGATGCAGAATTCATATGCAATGGTACAAATGGACGCAGTAGATGAGACGTCATTGTTATATATTTTTGAGTTTATTGATGTCTTCCTTATGGCTCCCACAAAGCCATGAGAAGCACGAGGGAGTTCAATTCATACTGACATATTTCTCCTACAACCCTTCTAGGTGAAAAAAATAAATGTAGAATCTGCACACTTTTATTTTGCATTAGACAATTGACGTATCTGAGGGTAGATTAGTCTTTTTACACTCAAATCCCAGACAACTTGGCATGTTACACTGAACCCACTCAGATCGAGCGCTTGAGGAATAAGAACGTCGGCTAAGCCCCGAACAATTCAAAGCACTTCCTGGTTGCATGGAGCAGGAACTAACTTGACAGAAGCTGAGGTGTTAGTGAGTTCTCACCAAATGACAGGCTAACGCGACTTGGCTGCCTGAGATCAATAAAGATTCCAATCTCCGGCTCTACACACTGATGACAAGAGTGATAAGTATCATCTTTAGAGCAAACCTGTCGACTTCAGATCCCACAACATGAAAATTGATAAGGCCCGCAGGCTGTTCTCCTCAAATCAACTCACCGTTTGACAAAACAGACAGTGTGGTCTTAAAGGATTTGTCTGTTTCTCCCTCACAATGACACATCTGAAATGAAATAAACATCTCCCGTGTTTCCCCTCCGCCTCTGCACGGTTTGGAGGGAATTTCTCGGATAAAAATCTCTCTGCTGTCACTGCAGAGACACCCATTGCCTTTGCTTTCTTTCCGCCTTCGAAGAAATGCCTAAGCACATCAGCAAAGCCATGCTAAGCTAACAGCTTATTTGGAGGAGAGAATCCAGTGGAGATTTTAGTCACATTCACGGGGAGTTCTTTGTTCTTTCTGCCTTTGGTGCCTGGTTTTGATTGTGTAAGAAAGGAAGGTTACTGACTTTTTTTTTTTGCCTGTGTCAGCTTCATGTATTAAATTTTAGCGGTGATGAGTTGATTTAAAAGTCACGGACAGTTTCTGATGGATTTACTCTTCCTCTGGTACATGCTTCTGCATGAATTATTGTATAAACCCTGAGTTTCAACATTTTGAGAAATGCCTGAAATATTTCATGTCTTACCAAGAATGAGATGAGGAGACTGATACAACGTTATGTCTGTGATATTTACAGACCTGTAGTTGGACTGTGTTGAGACAAGCTTACCATAAAGATCAGAATCTGGGGGGTTTGTCAATTTCCTGCAGTCCTGATCAATAGTTTTTTCTTAAATTAAATATATACAGAAGGTTTTGTGGCATTTCTGTTTCCGGTAAGTAAAACTGGAAGGCAGCACTGTCTGAGTGGATGAAGGATGCAGTCATTCACCACTTTGGTCAGTGTGGTGCAGTAGTGGGCTGCTGATTTCAAACATGACTGAGAGAGCCTGAAAGATAATCCCTGTTCCTGCATCCACTCACTAGGAAACCATTGGTTCCTATACAAGAATAACATATAGCGCTATTATAGCTTAAACACAAAATGCTTTCCAAGTGAAAATACAAACCCTTGTAGGACTTTCAAAGGAAGACAGACTTGTACAAAGACAGGATCCAAATGCTGCATTAAAATTCCTGTTGTATATTCTATATATTTATGTTCACACAAATTCCAGATTTATTCCTTTCATTATTAATTCTCACATTATTCAGTCACATGGGTGTTTTTATCTCCTCTGACCTTCCTGTACACTCACTGCATCTGTGCGAATTTACGGAGGGATCAAGACGTATGTTAAATCCATCACCTTTATTTCTTTTTACAGCTGTTTAAAGCTGGGTGGTAGAGCAGGTTGCAGGCAAGCTTAAAGGGACGTAACCAAGGAAACACAATCACTTTCAACCCAACAAAAAAAAGAGTAGCCAGTGGGGCTTGTTACCGAGGTCAAGAACCTGATGTCTGTTCCGAGACCTCAATGAACGTGTGTTCACTGTATCTAGCAACCTGGGTGATACCCGGGGCTGCTGCACAGAAGACATTTCCCCGTGATTTGAGTCATGGTGCTTTGTGCTGCTAACCATGACTCTCGCTCTGCGTATAAATACCGTTGATATAAACCCACTCGTTCTCTTCAAAATAAGAAATAATCGTATTTTAAAGAATCCACACATGTTGAAGATAAATAAAATACTATGCTTTGAATGATTATATGTTTTATGATTTATTTCCCATGAAAAACATTGATTTCCTAGTTCTGTTTCTGTTTCTTGGAATAACACACACTGATTCCTCCTATTGAAAAATACATTATATATGAAAATAATTTTAAAAGTTAAACCACTGGATACACAGGAGGTTTCAAGTTTCCACATCTAACTCAAACCATTTGCATATTGGACAGAGATTTGCTTCCTAACTAGTTGTTAGTCATGCCTTATAATGTTTATATTGAAAATAATGCAGGATTTGATTTTGAGTACTTTGGGTGAAATCTAGTTCATGACTCATTATTCCACCAGTACCTGCTCAATATGTGGACTTTTAGTTTTTTTCTTACTCAGGCATTTCTGGAAAAAAAGTCCTCACAGATTAATTTTGTTTCTTGCCACATCGATAAACATAACTTACTAACCCACAAAACATGTAGCTGTATTAAAACTGCAAAGAGAAATTAAAAATATCTTAAATAATCTAGAATATAAACTGTTTTTGCTTTTAGTCCAGTTTTATTCCTATTTGATACGCAATTATAATTTCATATGCCAATGATGCTTTATGATCCCTGACTACCTCCCTGTCTCGAATCACTTCATGGATGAGCAATACATTTTAAAAGTTCAATGAAGATGAGAGAGAAATGTTATTGGTCGCCCCCGAATCCAAAAAAAGATGCACTGTTTACCAGGCTAACAAATTAAAACATGTGAATAAAATGGTGTAGCAACAAGTCTACAGGGTTAATCAAAAAGCAGAGACAACTTATATTTCATTCTATTCATTGCTGCACAGAAAAAATCAAAAGGCGGAAGAACAAAAAGAGCAGTGGAGAAATTTGAGAGCAGACATTTTAGGCGCACATAGAAGCAGCATAGAAGAGCTGAAGCTGGAGTTTAGGAAAAAACCCAAACAAGTCTGTGGTTAATTTTAGATATTCAGTTTCAAATCCCCCACAAGCGACTTAATCAGAACAGCTCTCTTCCACCATAGATTTATGGCCAAAGTGCACCCATTTTATCTCAGCGGGATGCTGAGGAGCTCATTTGTGCTTTACAAATGAAATAATTTGGACTGTTGTAATGCTACTTTTACGAGTCTCCCCAAATTAATCAAGAAAAGACATTGTTATATACCGTATCTTCAAGTCCATTTTAATATGTCATTGGTGAATAAAATGATAATAATAATAATAATGATAACTATTATAATAATAATATTAATTCATATAGCACTTTTAAATCTTAAACACAAAATAGATATACATGCACACACACACACCTTACATCTGATCAGATCAGACAGTATTCTTTCCAAATAAAGGATCTGATGTTGCCTGTTGTTTTATTCATTCTGTATCTTACTGCCGGCTCATGGTGGGCACAGGCTTTTGTCTCTGGAAGCTGGTGGATGAGAATATGTGAGAACAGTTCTACCCAGGGCATCTGACAGCAGTGACTGTACAGGAACTGGGCCTTTGTCTTGAGGAGTTGTACCATTTATTCACTGACAAACAGTGGCACACTTAACACAGTTCACAGCTGTGAAAACAGGACGGTGAGTTACTGCTGAAGGATGAATGGATCAATCAATCAATCAAATTTTTTTGTGTAGCCCATATTCATAAATCGCAATTTGTCTCATAGGACTTAACAATGTGTGACATCCTCTGCCCTTAACCCTCAACAAGGAGAACTACCAAAAAAACATTTTTAACAGGGAAAAAGAAGGTAGAAACCTCAGGGAGGGTCTCATGTGAGGGATCCCTCTCCTAGGATGAAATGCAATAGATGCCACGTGCAACTGAGACCATCAGCAAAATAACAATATTCACAACACTGATTAAAGGAAACTGTTTGTAACATAATGGAAAGTGTGTCTATGTTTTAAAGTATTTATACGTAAGAAAATGAAAAGATAGAGATGAAGGGAGCAGCACGATCATGATCCACCATCCTATCGAACGGATGATACTCTCAGGTACACTAGTTATCTGTTTCCATATTCGTATTTAGTGAATTTACGAAACCCAGCCTTTTAATTGTTGCTTTGTAGTCATCATGTTATTCTTTTCCTCTCAGCTAATCAAGGTGCTGGGTTCTCTGTGAAAGATGCACAGTAAGTTTGAGAAGTGTGAAACAGTGTAGTGAGGCTGGGAAATATTGGATTCAGAATTGTCACTGGAGTGTGCAGGAGATGTAGTTGCACAGGAAAGACAGAAAGCACTAAATCATGAAATGGTATGTTTGGTTGGTGCAGTAAGGCTGAATCACACATTAAAGGTCCAGTGTGAATGGGATTTTTGGCAGAAATTGAATATAAAATAATCCTAGTGATGTTTTCACTGGTGTGTTTCATCTAAATTGTATGAACTGTTGTTTTCTTTATGCTTAAAAACTTTATATTTACATGGGGGGGTCCTCTCTGTGGAGGCCGCCATGTTTTTCACTGTCGTCCACGACACCACTATATCGAGTGAGGGGTGGATTAAGTGATAGAGGTGACAAAACACTTTTGGAGTCTCAGGGGTAGCACACACTCTCGTCCTAGGACACGCACATTCGTGTGGCTACATCCAGTAGCATTGGCACTTCCGGAAGAGGATTTTTAGCCTGAAACCTCGTTTCTAGTTGAATGTGAATGTCGGGGCATGCAAGCTGGACCATTTAATGTTTTATTCTGTTGTTTTATTACGTCTGAAGAAGAGGACGCCTTGGCTGAAACACTCCTTTCCATCGGCATAGTAGAATAGAATGCCTTTATTGTCACTATATACATGTACAATGAGATTTAAAAACCACTCCAATAACAGTGCAACCGGTGTAAAGATATATACAATATAAACATATGACATGAAGTAAGGTAAGGTAACAGTGCAAAAAGAGGTAAGGTGCATGGTCTTGAGGAATATGTACATTTACAGATAAATACAGTGTTTAATAAATATGTATATTGCACGTTATGGTATGGATGTTACACATTGTGAGGTATTGCACAGTAGGTATTGCACAGTAGTGTCCAGTAGTGATAGGATAGGGGAGAGTCTGGGGGGTTAGTGTGGTTAGACTGTGGAATCAGTGCATGTGGGAGTTCAGGGTGGTTATTGCTTTAGGGAAGAAGCTGTTTTTCAATCTATTAGTTCTTGTCCTGATGCTCCTGTAGCGCCTCCCTGAGGGCAACAGGTCAAAGAATTCATAGTGGTGAGTATTGAGTGCATTTTCATTTTTCTGTGAACTATCCCTTTGAGGTACCCATGGCTACTTTACAGAGTAAGGATTCAAATCACTACATGCCACTATAGTATGAACTTCCGGCCCTCCAGTTAAAATGATTTCATATTGGAACATTCTTTGCAATGTAACTTATTGTGAGAGTGTGCACATACAGTTAATACAGCACTGACAAACGGTTTGTGTTGAAAGCAGCCTGGGTTAGTTTGTGTTTGGCCACACAGAGTGGCGTCTGTGGCCCGATCGTGCTTCTGCCTCTTCCCTCTTTATTTTGTTAGATGCCTGAGTGGGCACACCTGCAGGTCTGCCAAGCTCCACTGCTGAGAGCTGTTTTAGTTCAGCTGCCCAGTGTGTGTGTGTGTGTGTGTGATCTTGGCTAAGCTTCAACAGAACACAATAATTTGGCTCAGGTGACATTTGTGTACAGTAATTCTGGCACTGTGTGTGTGTGTGTGTGTGTACAAATTCAATGAACACAGATTGCTGTGACTGGATATTGGTTTTTGCACCTGACAGAACAAGGACTAGGGTGAAATCTGTGGCTTCACTGTAGTTTTGTGCACAGGCACACATGCAGCTAACAAGTACTACATGTAAACACAGATACACAGCCACAAGTCCAGCAAGGCAGTTTTGATTCATTGTCCAAAGGGAAGCATGAGAAAGCTGACTGACAGCTGACGAACTGACTCTCACATCATTGTGGGGCATTGTGGACAGCGGCTGTTGACTGTCTCTTCACTGAGACATTTTAGTGCAGACTTTGATGGTGTTGAAAATGTGAAGATCCGATGAAATACGTTGGTGATCAACCACTTTCCCATGCATGTGACGAGATATTGATGAGACAGCACCAAAATATCTATCGTGACTATCTATCAAATATACATCTTTCAAAAGTGAAGCCAAAACATCTAGGTCACTCCCTGGTGGCTGACTGCAGCATAATAATAATGATCATAGTATTGGGTCAAAACTGATAAGAAGATGGTAAATTGACCAAACTAAAAACTTTTAAATGTACGTCAAATAATTTATTCCAGTCATTTGAGGTCGTTCTTACAACACTGGTCTGTGCTCATGTGTTCATGTGTCTGATGAAGCTGCCTTTAATAGGTTCTGTTGAGACTTTGGTTAACCGCAGGTGGACTATGCACGTGGACTGTGCTCTCCCCACACACAAAGCTGCACACAAAAACCTTTTGAAATTCTTGTTACTTCCTGTTTTATGTTGTCATCACTCACCTTTTTCATCTATTGGTTGTTTTACTTCCTGTCTGTTGTGCACTTGGGATTGCCTGACCCACCCTGATGTCTTTCACCTGTGTCCAGTCGTCTCTGTCTTGTCTCCCTTCATCCGTTTGTCTTTCTCAGTTGACCTTGTTCTTCTGCTCCATGTTGTTACCTAGTCCTTGTGCACAGATTTATAATTTATATCGACTGTATTCCCTGCACCAACCCTGCATTTGTCCAAAGCCTGCATTGCACAGTTTTCCACTGTTTTTGGATGCCCTCACTTTTGGTTTTACATCCATTCAAAGAAGTTAAGATCATCTGGATAATCATGGATATAGACTGGTATTTGCAGTAGCTAATAACAATAGAGTTGACAGTAACTACCGACCGGAGAGTCGTGATGACAGCCTGATCTCTGCTGTCGAGCACTTCTTGCCACTACCTTGCAGATTTAACTGTTGAATCTGACAACATGGGTCCCTGTCGCTAACTGGCAGAATTTATAGTCACGGTGGGGGAGTAAAATTTTTCAGAAGCTTTGGACACTAAATGAGTAAACCCCTTGGCTGCAGGATGAGTCATAAAGTTATACATGTAGAAATGAGTGAAAAGATTCTGATGTAAAACTGCAATGATATCAATTTTTTAGATATTTGGCAGTAAAGGAACAAATAACACATGGACACAGGGTAAAGTAATGGGGCCTTTCAAATTGTGCGTTATCATCTGACTGCACGCCTTTCTTGCCCAGTTGGACTTTGTTGTAGCATTGGCACGCACTTCTCAGATCTCAGCAATTACTCGGTGATTACAATCTTATCTTTAGCAGAGTTAGCTTGAGGGTTGTCAAAGTTAATTTTAGGACTTTTTATTACCACTTAGAATGAAATTGAATGCCACCTCCACAACCATGCTGTCTGGAAAATATGAATAATTGAAAATCAGAGCTGATTTTAAGCCTTAGAAAACAATTATGTTCTTGAATAAAGCATTTTATTATAATATTGTTCATGCATTGTTTGTGTTTGTGTGTGTGTGACTACTCACAGTGACTTTGCAGCTTTAAAGGCAAGTTTAATATGGATGCTGCGGTATCTTCAGTACAATATCCATCATTTCGGGAAATGAAGAAAACAACATCTGCTAACGGTGAAGTGACAAGACCTCTGGCCAATGTTGCAAATGAGGCTAAGAAGAAGGACGTCAAGGGGTATAGAACAACATAAAGAAGAGGTTAGGGTTAACAAAACATCAGTCTTTAATTTGTTCCCTGTTTTATTTTTTGTGCATGGTCATGTTCCACTATTTTAATCATCACTTCAAAGTTTTAACAATAAAGCAAATAAATGATTTTAACTCAAACCACAATGTTACTTCACCACATTCTTTTGTGTCCTTACATGTTTTTAAAACTTTTTATTGTAACTTTTTCCATTAACAAATATGCCTACATTAGTCAACCAGAGAAACAAGCGAGGAACCCTCTACCACCCCCGACCCACAGCCTTGGTATTGCAGGATCTTTGCTCTGTTGGGACCGGCTCGACGGCTACAACAAAGGAGGGAGATGTACTCTAGTTAATCAGTTAATCAATCAAAATGTATTAAGCTGTAGTGAGTGTGTCTGTCTGGTTGAAATAATCACGATGGGTGCATGTTGTGAAGCAGCATGTAGGCTGGGTGCACCATGCAGGGTGCTGGCACACTGGCGTCTGAATAACCGGGCTTAAGTAACTGGGAACGCTAGCCAGGTGCTTCCAGTTAACTTAGTGGTTATGCAGTTCTAGACAATCAAGGACCTTCAAGACAGGGCACACACACACACACACACACCCACACACAAACACACACCCACATGTTTGTACTTCTATCTTAGTGAGGACACTCACTGGCATAATGTATTCCCTAGCCTCTTACCCTAACATCCAAACTAAATGCCTAACCCTAACCTTCTTCCACCATTGGGCTCAATATTACATAACCGTTACTGTGACGACGGGGTGTGGTTAGGGTGCCAACTGCTGGACAACAGGGAGGAGTGGCTCAGCCGGTGATCGGACAGCTGTGCAGAATCAGGTAATCGGGCCATCAATAAGAGCACGCTGGTGACCTGGTTCTGCACTCTTGCAGTAGGCTGGGTTCGGGGAGCTGGAGCAGCCGTGTGGACGTGTGTGTGGGTGTGTGTGGATAGACAAGCCTGTGTATATGTGTGTGGTGACCTGACGAGGCGGACAATTAATAAAAGGACACTATTGAAGCGCCGTTATCTCCTCCCGTACTTTCCCTGAGTGGGCCGAGTAATCCCACACTAACCTAAACCTAATTCTAACCCAGTCCATTAGAAGGGGTCACAAAGGCAGGACTGTCCAAAATGTCCTTACTTTCCCAAAATGTCCTCACTCTGTGGGTTGTAGGCTCATACTGGTCCTCACAAAGATAGCTGTACTGAAGCACACACACACAAGGAGGACACGTTTCACTCTGTAAGGTGGCATAATGATGGCAGTAAGACAAAGATAGGACTCTGTATTTGTCCATATGTCTTTTTCCTCCTCACACCATATAAAGGATCTTTCCAGGTGAACTACGGCATGTTACTTCATTGAACTAACCAGACCTTCACCATGATTTAGCACATTTATTTCTCAAAATTGAATTGTAACAACTTAGGAGCGCAAACAAAAGTGTTGTCCTGCTGAAAGAGCTGTTACATCAGAGAAACAATTGGATTAGTTCCCCTCTGGCAATTCTGTTGTTGTTCAGTTCAGACGGACACCTGTGAGATCACAAAATGTTCTGTCTCACGTTATATTAAAAACAAGAGCACAATCATCTACTTTTGTTTATTGTTGCATAATGAAAGATCATGAAGGTTTTGCAATTACGTTAATTATAAACTTTTTGACCCTAGTTAGACTCAAACACCCCATTTATTACAAGGAAATATATAATCCAAATGGCATTTTCTTTTATATAATATTTTTG
Organism: Paralichthys olivaceus; assembly: GCF_024713975.1. Taxonomy (NCBI): domain Eukaryota; kingdom Metazoa; phylum Chordata; class Actinopteri; order Pleuronectiformes; family Paralichthyidae; genus Paralichthys; species Paralichthys olivaceus. The sequence goes on along the minus strand of NC_091113.1, from coordinate 16,970,599 downwards.
CTGTTGAATTTAGTGTATACTTGTAAGGTAGGTATGGAACGGAACAATGGTTAATGAGTGCATTTATACTGTAAAGAGCTTTTCTGGTCTTTATAACAACTCAAAGCACTTTAATCTAGGAGTCACATTCACCCACACATTCATACAATGCCTCTATAAACAGCACTTTTCTATCACACATGCCATTCACACACTGTCAGCACAGCTGTCAGGCACAATTCAGTTCAGATTTTGGCACAAGAACACTTTAACATACGGACGTAAGGGATCCAACCAGCAACCTTAGTGGTTGACTTCTTGATCCACAGCAGCCCACTAATAAATTCTGGTCTTGCAATTGTTAAATTCCACCTCAGTAAATCATCTGGGATGTGAAGCCGAATATTAATGTTGACTCTGCTTCTCCTGACCAGTGTTTTCATCAAAGAAGTTAATTTAATAGTGTTTTGCCATTACAGGAAGAGGCAGTTTGGGAAAATGTGTCCAGATTTTGGGGGAATCGACCCGTGACTATGCTTGTCAGAGCCTGACAACAGCCGACTAAATGTTTGTCTTGACTGTCTGACAAGAATGTGATCACTGCACACACCCCCCCGCTGGTTTGTTGGAGTGATATCAAACCAAACTTGAGTATTTTTGAGTTTTTGAGGAGTGACTTTTGTAAAGCAATTAAAATAATTTCATTCTTCCTAATTGTTGAGTGCTGTGAACAATTATCCACTCACCTCTTTTGTTTCGGGTGGAGGCAGGGATATATGGAAGCATGTTGGATTCCTTTGAGAAAAAAGATCCGCCGAATTAACAACTTCAGAATTCAGAAAGAGTTTTTTTCCTGAAAATTATCTCATTAATTCTGAAATACAAGGCTGTTTTTCTGAATTAATGAGAAAAATGTTATTTTAATAAAATAATTCCACTAAATAACAATTTTCCTACCACCACTCAGATCCAAAACAGACATGTTTTATACCCGCGTGTACTCACAACATATCGCTGCACTGTTCGGTTTGTAAGAGACTGCAGAGAAAGGCTCCTGTGTGTCCTCCCCATGTGACAACTGGTCTATGAGTAGCTGCAGAGGAGGCCTCTTACAGTATTCACTCTTCTCTATCGCAGCCTTATTAGCATTGATTCCATGTGTTTCCAGGTCCTATTTATCAGGAAAGCTGGCTCCAGACCCACTTTCCCTGCCTCATATGTGGAACCTGTTTCCAGCAAGACCCATTTAAGAGAGACAGGAGGCCCCAGAGGAAAAGCTAACACTTCTGCAGATACTGTGATACCATGTGACTTGTGGCTCTGTTACAGAAGCCACTAAGCTCTGTCCCACTATTTATACACCTTTCATCTGTAATGAAAAAAGAGCCAGCATAGAAAATGGATATTCTCCCTGTTGCATGTGGAATTCTCAGATGTCAAGGTGGCTTGTTACTGAAGGTCTTGGGGATAATAGTGTTATTGAATAAAAAAGAGTGTGATCACCTGATCTTCCAATAAGTTGTTTAAAACATACATTTATGAATTTGCAAAAATATAGTAGTTTAAAGGTGCATTCATGTTATAACTTAGGACTTATGGAACAACACAGTGTTAGTGTTCAATATTAAATATTATTAAAATAAGACCCTATGAAATAATCAATGAAAAAAGAAAATTAACGCAATTCTTCTTTGTGTTAAAATGCAGTGAAATAAAACATGTACAGTAAAAATAGAAGTACACAGATCCTAAAAAAAGGGTCTATTCACCCAGATTACAATAATATATACAAGTAGTAAAAGATCTCCATGCAGATAGTTTAGATTTCATCTGTTCAAGATGACTGTAGGGCCTCTTCATACCTTACCGATGTGCGAACCAAGGCACATGTCTTTGTGACATTTACATTTGATCACATTTTAAATGAGGGAGCGTACCTCAGAATTTTGATTTGACATTTACGTTATGTCCCATTATCATCGCCTATCAGGGCTGTCTGCCTATACTTGACAGTGATTGGTTCGTAGACCAATCACGGTCAAGTGACTTTCATTATTGTATGACTACCAGCAAAACGAATGTCCTTAAACATTATATTGTAGTAGGCAAGGACTACCACTTTCAAGCCACTTCTTTTCTTCTTCTGATGTTTACTTCCTGCACTGAATTGATTCAAAAGTCCAAACAAGGAAAACAAATGTCATTCTTCTTTAGGTCGGATTAAATTTTGGTCCGCTGGTCTGGAACGTGGTCTGAGGAACCTTTCACACCTATTATTTAGGTTCAGACTAAACTGAAAGGTCTGGACCAAAAAAGGTGGGTGTGAAAGCCCCCTGAGATTTCTGCCTACACATGTACAATAGAGGTGATTGAAAAAACTCCAAATACTAAAGTTTGGTATAATTAAAGGTCCATACCACTCAAACAAAGCAGCACAATACCCTAAATATATGGACTACAGAGCATAGGGCAAGTGCATTTAGTTTGTGTCCATATCCACTTCTGAAAGTCCAACAGCAAAAGAAAAGTTGCTGCACATGAATCAGAACGTTTGTACTTAATTCATTTTAAATTGTGTCGTGTGTGTGTGTGTGTGTGTGTGTGTGAGCCATCTTCCATACACTTCAAAAACCAGGTGTGTGTGTGCATCTTGGCAGATTACCATTATAACGGTGGATTTACCAGGTAGTAACATAGAATGCTCTGCTGTGCACCCACCTGTGTTCTCCATAATGTGCCCTGTAAATCAGAGCCACATACTGCGCCACTGACTTCACACCAGGTTTTGTTGGTCAAAAGCAAATTAACTTTCCACTGCCTGAAGATAGCACCAACAATGAGCCTGATTACCTCATTGTAAGAATAACAATACACTGCTATTTAAATGACAGGAGAGCTGGATGAAAAACAAACAATTACATTGGTCTGAAACTAGAATATGCACTTGCATTGCACTGGGTGCAGCTTTATGCTGGGTGATAATGAGCCATGATTAAAATATCCTTTCGACCTAATTTGTATATTGAGTTTAACAATCACAATGTATTAAGAAGTGAGAGAGCAAATGTCCTAATCCAGTTACTGATCACATGCTATACAGTGGAACTCCACTGAGAGAGATGCTGCTCACTCTCTGTCTTACACACACACACACACACACACATATACACACACACTCTGACAAAAGACCCATCTGTATAGCTCTACAGGCTAAATGGTTATCGGTCAATGGTCTGTATTTTTATAGCTCTTCTCTAGTCTTGATGATCACTCAAAGCGTTTTACTGTACAGTTTGCCATTCATCCGTACACACACACACTCATACAGTGCATCTATGGGCAGCACTTTTTTCTACGAGGGGCCTTTAGGGGTTCAGCATCTTGCCCAAGGACACTTTGCATGCAGATGAGGAAGACAGGGATGCAACGGCCGACCTGGTTTGAGGACGACCGCGCCACAGCCGCTAAAAACATAATTTTATTCTGTGTAAACAGAAATGATGTACACATTTGTATTTGCATATAGAGCAGAGGCATGAGATGTGATCACTAATGACAGTGTGGAGACATTCTAATGCCAGGTGTTAAAGGAAAAAGCTGCTGCATCCCCCTCAAAAATGTATTTCTCTAGTAGAATGATAATGATCTTAATCCCTTTTCTTGAACCTTCAGTGCCAGGGAACGTTCTGGATCTGGCAAGTGCACATGAACAGGCCCTCACAACCTTGTTCACATTGTGGGGGTGCAACAAATACTGAACAAATAAGTGGGATGTTATGGCACATTTTTTATCACTACCAGTTTCCACCATGTGGTGCTGGAGAACAACAATGAAGCCTGCAGTACAGTGCTGTATATTTCATGCCAGGTTAATAGTCGCATGACTTCATGTTAATGTTCAATGTAAGGTTTGGGGTAGATTGGACGATGCAGATTTCAGCTACAACTTATTTATCTGTTGTGAAAGATCTAAATTTGCAATGACATCAGGGAAGGGCCTGAACTTTGAGGGGAAATATTGTGTATTTCACCACAAGATAAAATTCAATTTAAACAGGTTTTATTGAGTCTGAAGCCGAAACTGAGCAACAATGAGATGTTCCTGTGATAGTTTGTTTGCTGCAAAGTTATGTCGTAATGTATTCTAAGCCCCAAACACAGTGGTGAGTGTTCTTTTAGCTCAGATAGTGTTTTTTTTTGTTTAACACTTGTGGCTATAATACTCAATTCTCATTCTCATCAGCAATGCTCTTCCCTGTTCTCTACACTATACTATACTATCACTTATCACAGTGTTATCCCATAACCACTTCACTGTTTAACACTCCCATGTGTTGGTCGAAGTTTGTTGTGAAAATATTCAAGTAGTTTCATTAAAGTCCATTTATTTCACAAGGGTGTCACTTATTTAGAGAGAAATATATCAGTATTTGTGTTTTTGCCCTTTTCATAGTGACCGAAGAAAACCGAGTGGACCAAGTGACTAGTGCAGTCTGCATTCTTCAATCCGTCCATTGATCATGTTCTTTTAGACATCTGTTATTGATCGATTAAAATGTCAACTGTCAAACTGGCTGCTGATCTCACACAGCGATGATGAATCAGTGTAATTTGCTCATTTACTTGCTGCTGCTGTCTCTTAATAGTTTGGAAGAAAAGAGGAGTACGTTTGAAACGTGTTCAGTCTGCACATGTGTATAGTAATGTGTGCGTGATACCTGATCTCAGAACAGTCAGTCAGTCATTAAGGTTTGATCATCAATGTGCAAAAGTCTTAATGCTGATCCCCCCTCAGCTTGACAAACCACACTGTCAACAGGACATAGTCACACCCATGAAAAAGACAGAAACTGACTAGCATCATCTGGTAGTCGAGCTAGCTTTCAGAAATGTCAGCCTGCAATCACCTCAAGAGGGCGGTAAATTGCGAAAAGAATGCAAACAGGCTACATCAGATCATTCGGACACGCTGTTCTGAGATCAGATGTGAGAAGCGAAATCACTTTAACTTGGTTATCGTCAAATAGATTTTTAGCTTCAACAGGTGGAGGACTGCTGGCCTGGCCTGTTCAAGCACATGCAGACTCTAAACTGTCCAACCCTGAACACTTCACATCTGTAAAAGTTCAACTCCACACTGATCGTTCGTGCTGGACTGGTGAGGAAAACCAAAACACAAACAAATAGCTAAAAGCTTCTTAACTAACTGCATAGATTGCATCATGACTTTCGCTGCAGAACCTTTGATAAACCTGGGCAGTTGTTACAAAACGGTTTGTTGTTTTGCTTTGTTGTCTTTAAATCCATACTGTTCTCCTTCTCTTTCTACTCAGCCTGCTTCTTTGTCCGTAAATGAATAAACCACAGAGAGGCCAGAGATGGACAAAAGGGGGTGGATGGCGACCGCTCTCTCTTCCTTCTTTAATTTATTTTGGTATTTTCTTGGTGCTGTAGACATATTGCCTTGCTTGATTGAATTGTCACAACCCCCAGAGGGAGTTGTTAACTCTTCCCAGAGAGAATGATCTCCCCAGACTTTCAGAGGGAGCAGGGTGGGGGTGCAATAATAAATGCTGAGGAAGGCAAAACTGTTCAAGGGCTGAAAAAACAGAGGAAAAGAAAAAGAGGCTCTGACGGTGCGATCATGAATATTCAAGCGTGGATATATCAGGAGAAGAACAGAAGGGAAGAAAGGCTTCTGTTTTTTTATTACGTGTGAAAGATATGTGGGTAAAACAGTTTTTAATCCCCCCAACTAATTTGAGATATTTAGATACTTTAGATCTAGCAGTACTTTTGCCAGAACAGCCGTCAGATGACATTCTGTTTGACTGAGCCATGAGGTCTGATTAAGAAGCCGCTGGATGATCAGATTCAGATCAGAATATCTGTCATATCTGATCAAACTCTCTGTGAGCAAGTCATATGTTGTGGCTGAGCGGGATTTAAGGAAAAGGAAAAGGGAGTTGAATTTCAGAGTTCTGAGTACGAATGCATTCAAACCTCACCAACCCTGATGTTAAAGTCCAAGATAGTTGCTCTTTGTATGGTGCCAAAATGAAACTCTGTCCGCTGCACCCAGCTGCTCCACCTCTTACCTGTATGATGCAGAGGATTTGATGCTGTCGTGAACGTGTGCGTGCAGAGAACATCCCGCTGCGTTGCGTGATAGGCGAACTCTGGGTAAACTCAGTAACCATTTCTCCAGATTTGAGGTCTAAGAGGATCCTAATCTGCCTGTTGGAGGCAGAATTTACTTTAGTTCAAGCTTTAATGAGAAATAAGCAAAGCACCTTTCTGACCAAGACAAAGCAGCAGCATGGCATGCTTGAAGACCCCTTGTGGTATGTTCTTAAATTAATAAGATTAGAAAACCAAGTCATGAACTCACATTTCTCTGAGATAGTGGAGGAAAAATCTCCTATTGACAGTGACCAGAGAGAGATGGTTGAGAAGTTTAGATCTAAGGAGGGAACAAGATACAATGACTATCGACAGTTACTTTTACATAGCAAATATTTTTTTCTAGGCAGCCTGTGAGTGGAAATGGGAAGATGGAGCCGTACTCCAACAATGCATGTGTTTCTGTCGGACTGGTAAACCAATGAAGGACACATACTCGTGTCCGCCCTCTCTCACAAGATATATCTGGAAAGAAACTCCACTGAGCTGAGTTTACTCTTTGTGGACATGGATAAAAGAAGCGCAGTTGTCTTGCAACAGTCGTAAACTGTATTAAGCTTTCAATAATGAATGATGATTATGCGTTGATGATTGCATTACCTTTTAATATCTTTGTGCTGCATATGAACGTTTTATATTATTTGTTTGTGTCAATAAAATAACAAACCAACTAACTTAGAATAAAACATTTATTTGGAAATGTTTAGGAAGCTCATACATCTTGCTCAGATGATTGCTCATCTTCCGGAATTGATGGATAAAGTCTTTGTTTTGAGGAGAAATGTACTCTAAGGTTAAAGGTCCAGTGTGTAAGATTTAGGTGAAAGGGAACTATTGGCAGAAATTTAATGTAGAATAATCCTCATGATGTTTTCACTAGTTCATTTCATCTAAATTGTATGAATTGTAGTTTTCTTTAGCCCAGAAAAGACCCTTTATATTTAAATACTTTATATTTACATCGAGGGGGTCCTCTCTACGGAGGCCGCCATGTTTTTTACATTAGTCCAGACTGGACAAACTAAACACCCTTTGAGTTTTTATGACAACTTAAGGGGAGGGTGAGGTGAGGGGTGTTCAGCTGCAACATGCAATTTCAATACTCGATGTCAATAAATTCTACACACTAGACCTTTAAGATGTCACAGCTTCTTACCTCAAGCCACTCAATGATGGCAATTCTTCATCTGTCCTCTGAGTCGGATTATTTTAGGTGGCTCTGAACAGTTTAGTAATCAGACGGATTCTGCAGTCTCTGTAGTTTGATTAGAGCACATTTAAATGAAGACAATGCTCACAGTAGGAAGTGTGTGTGTGTGTGTTTGTGTGCGTGTGTGTGATAGTTAGATGGGTGGGTTTGAAGGGTGAAACAGATCATCTTCCATTTATTAAATAACATGGGACACACACAGCTCACTGCAGGGCTGTGCTGGGACAATATGGCTACTGTCTGGTTATAATAGTGGGGGCAGTTGCAACCAGGGCAGCTCCAGCTACAAAAACCTGATTCTGGGCCACACACACACACACCAGGGTGTTTGGTCGTGCAGCGTTAATGCAGTCCTGCAGGATGCTGTAATCAGTGTCAGGGCTTTGGCGCGTGTCAGAACACAGAAGAGTGAAATCTCAATCGCAGGATGGGACCTGACGGTGCAGAGAGCGGGAGAGGATGAGGAAACGGGAAAGAGTGGGGGGGGGATGTGAAAAAGAAAAAAACAAAAACAGCAAGGGTTGGAGCAGAAAGAGAGATTCAAATATTACAGCCAGCGAGATGACGGTCAGCCATGACTGAACAGCAGCAAATCTTTCTTTCTGCACTCGCGGGACATTGCAGCATTGAAACAGTAAAGCCTTTTCTATGACTGTATATTAAAGGGTTGATATAACAACAGAGCTATCGGATAACAATAAAATCTGTTCTTTACGGACTCTGTCTGTTCCCTCTGGTTTAGGTCAATAACAGCATTTAGTTTCAGTGACCTGGGTCCATTATCCTGCCCGGGCTGCGGTGACTGCAGCTCTGAGATGTAAAGTATCACCTCTCTGCTTCTGTTTCATCGCCACCACACACTCCTGTGGGACAGTGGGCTGCAGCTGAGACCTTCCCGTGGTCACAGTGTGCTAAGTGAGTGTAGGGTTGGACTCATACATACATACACTTGACTGATGATGACCACTCATTGTGGATTTTCCAGTGAATATCAGTCACCGTGTGGCAGCTGAGCAACGTGACAAGTCGAGCAAAGGCAATGGTGGGTTTCAGTAAAGACGAGCAATTGTGTTTTTTTTCAAGCCCAATCTATTTAACAATTTGAATAGAGTCTCTGCTGTGTAATCGAGCAGCCGATAAACAATGATCACATTTTTATAAATTCAAATCACACTTTTTTTGACTACCCTTTAAGTTGGTTCAGTCCAACCTGTTACTGATCGATGCAGCAGACAGACAGAGCGAAGCTTTTCCTCACAGCATAAAAGTTCCAATCAGTTTTTTTGTACGGTCTCAAATCACAACCCTAAATTACCTCGAGGCACTTCCATGGCAAGGTTGAGACCTTAAAAATTATGGAGAAATACAACAGTTCCCACGACAAGCAAACACTCGGCGACTGTGGAGAGAAATTGTCTATATTGACAAACTGTCAAATTAAAAAAATCTGTCCAATATTTCGTGGTGTAAAGTGACTTGTTTGAGTCCTTAACCACTTTAGGAGTCTCAGGGGTAAACAGTGTTGCAGCCCCCGACGATTATCTTCAACTGGAATTATTTTCATTACACCGTGTTTAAAGCCTAAAAGTCCACTAACAGATGTGGCAATGCTAGTGGACGTAGTGCACGTGCCCTTGGGCGAGAGTGTGCAGGTTTCCGGTGTATCTGAGCATACTTGAACGTGCCTCCGAGGAGAATATCAGAGGACATTTAGATATGCATGGTGTAGATGCAATATGAATGTCTCGGAACTGCGAGACACTTGGATGACACCACAGGAGCAGTATGTTTTTTTAGGTCTGAAGAAGGGGTCGCATTTACTTCAATGCCATTAGATTTGGCTGCAACACTGTTTACCCCTGAGACTTCTAAAGTGTTGTGTTCCATCGGCATGAGTATATGAGTGAATTTTAATTTTTCTGTGAACTACACCTTTAAAAAGAAGTTATTGCTCTTCAGCATCTATCAGCTCCAACTCAAACACGATCCACTTGCCAGCGTCCAGAGGCGCCAGAGAATTTGTGAATAAGTGGACTAGAAACCAGAAGACACTCAACACCAGCACAGAAACTCTACCACCACTAGTGTTTCGGTGGAGTAATACTCACACACACCTACGCACAAGTATGAATGCTGTGTATACCGAAGCTAATATAAAACATGGATGCAGGGTATGCAAATAATTCACACTTCATTCCCACAACTGACACTGGTGTATTGTCCAGCACAGCAGCATTTGAATCAACCGTAATATAAATGTAAAGTAAACTGCATAAATGATTGAATACATTAACGTAGAAATACTGAAACAGCCTTTTTCAGCACCACAATTTATCTAGGCTTTCATTTTATTCTTGTTTTTTTTTACATTTATTATAAATATTTTTCTCTTCATGATGTGTTATTTTCCATTTAATCTATTCATGAATAAGATTACAGTCAAGGACAGGAGGATAGTCAATAATAGCCTCTTAGCATGTTTTCATTTTATTCCATTCAGTGGTTAGTGTAGGCAACTAACTAAAGAGCTACCCACATACTCTCTGTAAGAACACTTGACTGAGTATATATACTTATTGATTGATACTTTAATATAGACACACTTGAAATACAACTTAAACATATTCAAACTCTTTAGCTATGATTAAAACAAAACATGCAGTGGCAAGATAAAGTAAGTGGACACTTCAGAATTACTTAAATGAATATAAAGTCTCTTTATATCTGTTTAATGTAACAGCACGCACATCTTTGCATTTGTGGCTCATTCATCCAGAGTGTTGGGTAGAAAAAGAATTTCTGACATCACCACCTCGCTCTGCCTCAGGTCCAAACTCACCGGGTCGTCTGCTCTGCCAGCTGCGCATAGATCAGACCCCTGGTTGCCATTCCCTGCCAGCGTGTGGCTCTGCCTCCTCCTCAGCCGGTCAAAGCTGCCTGCTTCACTCCACCATTCCCAGACCCTCAGAATAAACTCTCTGAATAACATTAAATCCTTCATTAATCATCTCCTGTCTCCCGGTTTGTGTTTGAGTCCTCATATTGAATAGTTACAACCATAGATCAAACTGGCTGTCCATGGCTCAGACCTGTGCAGTTCTTCTGCAATATATTCCTAACTTGTCTAATTCAAATAATGATTAAAACGTGTTTGCTTTGTGACTGTACAGAAGATGAATGCTGTGATATGGAGCTTTCCACAAGCCCCTGCTCTCGGCCAAATTACTCTGTTTCTTCAAATAGAGATCAGAGTCTGAATGAACCTCAACAGCAAAATGTAACAGGCCTTTATTTGAGGGACGCTTGTAGTGAAGAATGGTCTTTATTTCTAATCTCCTGCAGTTTGATTAGTGTAATATAACAAAGCTTGTCCTACACACACACACACACACACAGGGAACCAGTGTGTACTAGGCTAATAAAGTACTTTATCAAACCACCTAGTCATCTATTTGGACTGCAGTGTGCAAGGTGACATGTTTTACACGGGCCTTGTTCACCACTTGTGATCAGATCTCTATACCCTGCTCTATATTTGAAAAATCATAATTCACAAAGCCGGAATTATATATTTTCTTTGCCAGTGTGACGATACAGATTTGTCTGTTTTAAATTTGTCTGAGTATGTGTGTGTGTGTCATGGTGAGAGGGAGGGTAAGAGAGAGGGCGAGAGCGGAGCCAGGAGGGTCTGAATTAATCACTGCACAACATGCAGCTCAAGTTCAGAGAAATGTTTTTACTCATATGAAAAAATACTTAGAAATTCATTTTGTGGCAGCCGATGGAATATTGTGTTGGTGGCCACAAATAAATCAATGTAGGGGCACTAAGATATACTGGGGGTTTATTTTGAAGTTATAGCAGGTGAGAGAAACGTTGACGTGGTCCAGAGCAGTCGTGTTGACACAGCCGAAAAAAGCCACGTGCATTCCAGACCACCAGTGTGGTCCAAGCGTTACAGTTTAAAGGAGGGGCTGGACCGGCTGGACCCAAGAGCTTGACTCAGACAACGATAAGTAGACTAATACAAACTTTAATGAATAGTTCTTTTACAGGTTACTGTGGAAAGCCGGGGTCTTGAGGTTGCATTCGGCATGGTAGGTCGTGTGGCTTGGCTGAGCATGGTGGCGTAATGTGGGTGAAGCTCAGTGGCTCTCGCCGAGTGATCGGCAGGTGAGTGGCAGAGAGCGGTCACCTGGTTTTCAGGCAGAATCACAGATGAGCCAGCTGATTCCGGACGGGCAGACAGACGGGTGAAAAGAATGGCAGACATTAGATATTTGGCCCAGGCTTTTACACTGTTAACAGAATGTGGACACATGTGGCCCAGACCACCTCTGAATGTTGTCTGGCACGATCGGATCGCCATCTGATCAGTGTGCGTTCAAAACTGCATTTAGAGCTGCTTGTGATCAGATCACAAAACCACATCTTAATACCAGGTGTGTACGGGACCTGCGTCCTAGAATTAGGACTGTCCATGTTAGAGCTGTCCACATCAGATCACTCAGGCCAGATGTTAATACCAGATGTTAAACTGGTGTAAAGCAGCAGAGGACAGGGGGAGGAGGACTGATACTGACTCATGTCTTTCTTCTTCATTCTCTTTAAACTTCACTCAGAATTCTGATTTGTTTTTCTGAAATATTAGACTTATTTCCAGTGGCACATTATGTGCATATTCATGCAGTTTATCCACGTTTGTTTATCCTCTCACTGAGGCTTTTTCAGCTGTAACAGTAAATGTTCACTCTTTTGATGCTATTCTCTTTAAATGATTCTCTTCATGTTAACAATCAGGTAGATAAACTCATCAAAATATTAAGTACTTAAGGACAATGCATATAAATTATTCAAAACTTGTTTTTCTATAGCACCTTTCAAACAAAGTAATTGCAGTTCAAAGTGCTTTACAAGTGATTGACACAATGTTGAATGTTTAAATTGAGAGACAAATGCACTCATACATTGTAAGAGGTTACAAAGTAAATTAAAGCACAACAGTAAAATGTTGCGACAAGAAAGAAAGAAAGAAGAAGAATTCAAAATAAATTAATTATATATATATATATATTTATATACATATATATATATGTGTATATAAATATACTGTATATGGAATTGTGGCAAAGGAATTTACCAGAGGCACCAATTTTGGGTTTTTCACACTGGCTCACAGAAAACCCTGGTGATGTAAGATCTTGTGAACATCAGAACTGCCACAGTCTTTCACTATTTTCTGTCAAGCGTTTCTCTTAAACGCTGTAGATCAGACGACCTCAGTCTGTCGCTGACAGACAGTCAGATGACAGCGAGCAGGATGGATGGAGAGAAATTGCTCATTATTTTCCAATATGTCACAGTCTTTCATAGGATTTAAGGCTTTGTTTAATTTCAGTCTAATGGACCTAATATGTTGTACATTAACCTCTCAACCACAGAGACCCTCCATCACATCCCAGTGTTGTTATTGTTGACACTGAACAAATCATTCATAAATGCACAGTACTGATGGGAATAAGTACATGAACCCTGGGCTAGTGTCATTAAAACATGGAGTGCAATCTGTGAAACAATATTAGATGTGTAGGTTACAGCAACTTTTGACTTAAACCACGCAAAAACAAAGCTCTAAGAAGGTTTATGTTCAAGAATAGTTGATTATTGTCATAATCGTTGTCATGGATACTTTAATTCCTCCTCCATAAGAAAGCAGAAAGCATAATGGTTATTGAGAAAAATGGAATTGTGTTGGATAATTAGCCACAGGTTAAAAAAAATGAAAAAAATGTAAATCTCATGCAAGGTGATTACGACACATTTCCACAGATAAGTTAGCATCACGACCATTCTGTATATACTCTGGTTCAGAGGTGGAGGTGGGGGTTTGAAATTAAATGAATGCTTCACGTAAAAATCAGTTGAAAACTGTCGAGGCTCATGATGGTTGCTCCAAAATTCATTATTCTGTGTGAGTGAAAAACACAGAATTACGAGTGTATACCCACTGTTCCATTCTTTAATCACACTAATGTCAGGTTAATGTCTGTTATGTCTCCCCGGAGCAGGACAGTTAAACATACTCATTAAATTCCGTTATATTCCATTTAATGCAGAGCTCAGTATCTGCTGGGCTCTTCTTCAGGTCCAGCTGTATGAAATTATCTATTTTTCTTCTCCTTCCTGCACATTTTCCACGGCCCACATGAGTGTGCAGTTGCTGTTCCACAGACATAGATGCATCATCACATTACCTGCCCTCGAAAACTTTCAAACCTTCCATCTAAAATCAATTTGGAGGACATTGTTATGTAACGACCTGAAATTGTTGTCTTGGGGCGACAGTCCTCCCACCAGCTTCATCTCCTGAGCCTCCTACTCCATGGCGCAGACACAGGCCTCGGCAGAGCGAGGCCACTGCCTCCTCCTACAACTTCCTGCTGAGTGAGCTCAGGAGAGAAGACCAGGCCCTGAGTCTGCGGACTGCAGACGGTCCAGGACTGAATGGATGCCTCAGAGAGGTGGGAGAGAACGGGTGGCAGGTATGAAGCAGAATATTTAAAATACATTTTGACTGCAGTGTCTACTTCTGCCATGTGCTGTGACTGCACATCATGACATTATGATGTACGAATGCTTGTGTGCCAAAACACTGGCATGTCTCTCTCTCTCATTGCACCGGGCAGTTTCAAAATATTTTTTGGATTGCAATCCATCTAATAGTTACTGTATTTAGGTCTTCAGCTTAAAGCCATGGCTATAAAAAGGGATTGAGACGCAGACCATGAACTGAAATATAGCCAGTGTTGGCATCTTGTGTTGGCCTGTGCTTGGAACAACAGAAGGCAGGAGACATTACATTGAATAAACACAATTTATTATTTTTATATTTCTATTTTTCTGGATCTCAAGGACATACCTAGCAAAGCATGGACAGACGTCTGGCACTACAGACAAAAGGACAAATGTCATCATCTAGAAAATTGATTAAAAAAAGACAAGCTCTGTTTATCTCTGCTTCTGTTAGACAAACTGCAATTATATCAGTTACATGATCAGAGTCATTAGCTGTAGAGACACATTAGGATAAGGTTTGTCTTTGCATGCACTTATTTAAGTCTCTACTGACCCACAAACACACAAACTCACTTGGGTGCAGATTACATGGAAGCATAGGGGTCAGAGACACATGTTTGATCACACCTATCCTTTTGTTTCACGCTCTCTTACCTTGAATGTCATTGTTGAGCCTTCAAGTGACATTGCTTACGTGGCACACACACACACACCAACACACGCACGCACACACACTAACACACACACGTCTGTGGAGTCACTTGTGTTCAGGGTTGCTTGCTGTACATGTAGTTGGTGTTTGTCATTCAAGAGTAGTATTGTTTGTAGATAAAAAAAAAAGTATGTTATACTTTAAAGGTTCAGTGTGTAGAATTTAGCGGCATCATGTGGTGAAGTGTCACGTTGCAGCTGAATACCTGCAGACCTTCCTTACTTTCCGTTTCAATGTTTTCGGTCATGCATCACAGCGTTCTACCGTAGTTGATTCGATAGTTAACACAGACCTTTCTTGACCCTGACATATTCCTTCCAGCCAGCGCAGCATCATGTGAAGATAAAACCCTTCCCACTGAGTGCAGAGGTTCTCTTTTCTGCCAGTGCACTGGTGTGAACAGAACATGACAGAGATGTATATGCTTAGTTATATATAATACCTAACTCATGGGGTATTTTCATTCTTTATCTGTTTTCAATAGCTATTAATTATTTAAAAATATTTAAGCCAAAGAAATCATGTACTAGAACATTGATTTTATTCTTTATATATATAAATATGATGTGATATATACCACGGCACGTGGTAAACACCTACTGTCAATGGGAAGGGGTTTGGAGACATATAGGAAGTTATTGTCTCTTACCCCTGTATTTACCACTCAGTGCCTCTTTCTCATAATGGCAGGCTATTACACTTTGTAATAACTGAAGTCAACACAAGAATCCTCATTCACAACGTTTTTTACACTGAGGGTCAAAATTGAATTGAGATGAATCACCAGCATCCACTCCCTCCACTTCATTAGTTTCAAAATGACCTCGGACTTTTTTTTTGTCTGGATAGATGCATCATATGATTCAGCAGTACAGGCGGCCTCCTCCCTGCGCAGCACGAGAACAGTCATTTTGCAGCTTCTTATGGCTTCAGTCACAGCCGCTGACAGCGAGGAGTTCAGGACCAATGGTAAGACCTTTGTTCTGATCATCTTTTCATCAATTGTTCCCAATCAGAAGAGAACAGAGGTTGCTAGGGGGAAAAAAATCTCTCTTATTTTCGCTACTGTTTTTGTGCAGCCAATCTGAATACCTAAATAAAAGTTGTCAGAAGGTCTCTGGTGTTGTCAATGGTATTAATTCAAGGGAATATGTTTTGTGAGGCCCCATACATTCAATGTGACTTCCTATCCTCACAATCCTAGTCCAAGCACACACTCAGTCACCGACAGGCATATTTTCAATTGTAAAATTGTTGTGGATATGTGGTAACAAATAACTGGAGCCATATTTCTTATTCTTCTTTGTTTATTTGTTCAGTATATAAACTTATGTATCAGTTTATCTTTAATATCGTAGGAATTATAGTTTGGATCTGAAATTGAAAATATCACAAGTGTAGGCCACCGATCATTGGCATTACTGAAATTCAGTATGTGACGTTCCAGACTGAGAGCTTCTGAATAGCCTTTTTAATGCTGTATTAAGGAATGTATCTCCGCAGACAGCTGGCTTCATAGTGAGGATCACTCAAAATTATCTCTTAAATGTGCCTTTAGTTAGATTACAATGTTTATGAGTCTATTACACCCCAGCCCTATCTGTTGAGAGGGCCAACATCCATATGTAAATGCCTCCATTTCCCCACCAGTAAAGTTGATTAAAGTTCCTTTAGCTCTACTGAAGGATTGCCGCAGTTCAATGCAATTTAACATGGCAGCAGATGAACGATCTCACTCGTTGTCAGAGTGACACAGCTCTGGCAAATTCATCACACTGGCTGAATATAGACGTCCATACCAAAAAGAGGGAGCAGCAAGGTTATGGTTGCCGGTGCACTCAATCACATCGAGGGAAAAGACCTCTGTCTCTGTTTTTCTTCATCACTCAGATGCAAATAAAAAACATCCATCAAGTGTGAGACAACCCTCAGCAGATAACTAAGTGCTAGCAGAATCATTACCTTGCAGAGCTCAAGCTGTGGCCCCTCACGCTTAGTTGGAGTCAGCTGGGGTCTGTACCGTGAACATACCCAGGATAACTTTCAGATATCCAGCTGAACTTAACCTCACGACGCTGGTTCTCAACTCGATAAGTCAACCCGGTTATTCCTACTCCAGATATGAGCATGTGCACATAAAAGGGGGGTTATGGCATATGACCAATCATAGACATGGACAAGCGTACTGGCCACAAATTTCACAATGAGGATCAAACTGTTATATGACAATAATATGAGGAGTACAAACACATTGTCCAGATTAAAAGCAACACAGTTACAGCTACTTAATGCAGAAAGGACAGCTGGGAAAAAATGTAATTGTGTGAATGTTTTTATCGTAAATCTGTCTTGTTGTTTCCGGTGCAACCCTGGTGGCTTCAAGTTCACCCAGGAGTAAAAAATAAAAATCCTCTCAAGAGGTAAGTAGGCACATTTCCATATCTTCACCATACAACAGGTACAATATGATGATATCAGTGTATCGATGCACAGTGAGGTTTGTAAACAAGTCTCATACTAAATGAAAGTAAATACAATGCCACAAAGAAAAAGAAACATTTAAACTCAAGAAAGATATTGCTGGTAATGTGCACATGCAGAGTATTTGTGCTGAGCCTCTCTGCATCATCCACAGTGAACAGGTAGAAGCAAGGACATGTAGAGCGATGCAGACAGTCTGTCTTACTTTGAGCACATTGCTCCCTCTTGTTCATTTTACTGGTGGGAGGAAACTAACGTCAAGGTGCATTGCCGCCAAATTGCTCCTACGTGTCGGGTTGCTCATTCCCTCCAATGAGAATCTATCTCCTTCATAAAGATACTCATCGGAGTACGTAAAAGGATTCTGAAGACCCCTGTCCTCCTCAGAGACCCTCTAACAATCCGCACTAAGCTCCACGGGATCCTCTAAAAACGTGAATGTCAGATTTCAAAGGAATTGATTGGTCAGTGGGCGGAGCATTTACACAGGTTGATCACTTATTTCCAACTTAAGCTGCTCCACAGCAGTTTGGAAAGAATGAATCTGATCTTCATATTGATATTCAGCTGGAGACCCAGTTTGTCTGGAGGTCGTTGGCAAAGGTCACTTCTCACAGGAGGCAGACCAGGAGGGTCACGGAGACAGAGCACAAGATTAAACTCCTCCGGATGAGCAGGAGGTAAAAAGGGTGATGGTGAAAAAAAACAAAGCGTGGTCTGTGTTACTGAGGAGTGAAGACTGGAGAGCGGGCAACTTAACAAATCCTCAAACTGAGCCAGAGAGCAACTGCACCACTGAGCGGACGGAACAATCCAGCGAAGAGTGACTGCAGGTGAGTCCGCTTGAGTGCCGCTCAGCCGACAGAGAAGCCACGCCCACCGAAACACACCAGAGGCACAAGGGAGAGGGACAAGCAAAAGAGAAAACAGGACAGAGAGAGAGAGGTCGTGGTAAAGC